>NC_053028.1:276780636-277080636 GCF_003073215.2 Triticum urartu
CAAAACAGAGAAAATAATGGAAATTTAATTTAAAATAAAAATATTTGTTTTATTTGAATTTTATTTGAGTTTTTATTCGAGTAAATTAGGAAAAATTATATTTTTAAAAATTGCATTTTAGGCCCAAAAATGTTCATGTTGTCCTAAATATTAGGAGAGGACAGTGAAAATTATTTATGGAAATTTTAGGATTTTTATTTATTTTATTTTTGGATTTTTTCGTTCGGGCGAAATTATTTTTAAAAAAGTTTTGGACTGAACTAGGCCAAAGGCCCAGCCGGCCCACGCGATCGCCCACGCCTTCCTCGCGCGGGAGACAGCCCCGCCGCCGCTGCCAGTGTCCGAGCCGGACTCCGCCTCCGCGCCGTGCCCCCTCCTCCAAGCCGCCTCGCCCCCCCTTTAAAAGCCTCCCCGACCCTCTCCTCCCCAGCCACCCGCCGCCTCTCGCCGCCAGCCGCCGCTGTTCCCGCCGAGCCGAGCCACCGCCACCGCAAGCCCGCCGCCCGCTGCCACCGCTGCCGCTGACACCGCCTCTCGCCGCTGCCGCCACCGTCGGTTTTTTCACACCAAACCGGTATAAAACCGATTTAACCTGCCCAGTGTTTTTTCGGTTTCGCGTAATAGATCAGTTTTTTGGGTTCGCTAATTAGCGAACGTTCACCCGTTCTTCTCTGTTAGCGAACATATTCGTTCGTTAGATTCTGTTAACGAACGTTCGTTCGTTAGGTTTTTCTTTTTAGTTTTATTTTCGGCCAGGGATCTATTCGTGAATACTTTTCTCGCAGATTAGTCCCTGATCTTCAAACCTTCGCTACTTTTTGCTTGTTTGTCCAAATCCAGTGAAACCAACGCCAAAATATTCGTCTTGTTCCCCTCTATCCAGATAATCAACTTAAACATGATTTTGAAAATTTAAAATTTGGTTTCAAGCAGATTTGAATTTGAACTTTGTTATCCTAGTTTGAGTTTCGCATCTCCGATTTGTTTGATTCTTTTTGCAAATCGAAGCTCTTCACTTGAATTTTCAGTTTAGATCTTTTCTCTTGGTTTTACCTTCGCATCTTATGCTTGAGTGCATATGTAAGCTATTGTTTGTTCACGATAGAGTTTCTGGAGTGCGAGGCTTGCTACTACGAATCTCTAGGGTTTTCCGATCGTCAGCAAAGCAAGTAAAACTTTGATCATATCCCTTTATTATCCAGTTTTTATGTATTAGTTTCAATGCTCAAACATTGCATGAGTAGGATTGATAACATGTGGGAATTGGGAAGTAGTTGATGAGGTAGAACATACTGTCTTATATCAAACCGTGGGTATTTACTATGTTATGCTTATACTGCTATGCTATGCTTGTAGACATGGTTTGGTTTTGAGAGAATTCATGGAAGATATGAGAGTTATGGTTAATTAAGGTTTAACTTAAGTGGCTACTTTAATACACATCTGGGTGGATTGGTTGTGGGCACCTGGGGATATACCAGTGTTGTCTAAGGAGATCCCGAGGAACCCGTGTGATCATCCTATGGTTTGCCACCGAGGCTCAAAGGGATCATAATGTTATTCATGCCAGAAACTTCCATGTGCAGCCACAGGCCATTATGGGCTCTGGCATAGTTGAGTATGTTGTGTGACCTCTTTCAGTGGTAGACTAGCAGATGTAGGGAATGTAGGTGGTACTGTCTACCCATCGTAAAGAGTTAATGCTTCTGAAAGACTGTGTCTCAGTCATTCGTTTCTCAAACATCATGTAATGCGAGAAATTTAATGGAGGAGATCGAGTCTTGTGGGGAGAAGTGCGCAAACCTCTGTAGAGTGTACAAACTAATCATGATTAGTCGTGTCCCCGGTTATGGACATCTTGAGTATCTGGTGCTTGAATTATTATGTTGGTCTCATCACTTTACTTAATTCATTTGTCGGGTTATAACTTTTAATTTTGGGATTGAGTTGGGGTTACCTTCTCAATGTTTTCAACAAACTTTGCAGTTAAATAAAATATGTTCCTTTGTTGTAGGGAAAAATTAGCTTTATGCAAATGAAAACCATAGAGCCTCCACCAGCCATATATGCATGTAGTGTTAGCTGTTATTCTGTTCTTTGCTCTATAGTGTTATGTTGCCAGCATATTCCATGTGCTGACCTACACAGTAAACCCGGGCAAACATCGGGCCGGGCCGGGTTTTAGGCCGGGCTTGTAAGCCCGACCTTCATTTTTCAAGCCCGCGCCCGGCCCGAAGCCCGAAATACTCCCTGTTTTCAAGCCCGAGCCCGGCCCGAAATCAAGCCCGAAGCCCGAAAGCCTGGCCCGAAAGCTGTTTTTTAGTAGGCGCACGTGCAAGCCCGGCCCGAAATACAGAAAAAATGAAGCCCGAGCCTGGCCCAAACTATCTTTCGGGCTGCAAAACAAAGCTCGAGCCCGGCCCGGCCAGGGTTTTTCGGGCAGAGCTCGGGCCGGGTCGTCGGGCCAGGCTGCCCATGCCCGGGTTTACTACACAGGCTGCAACGTATTATGTTGCCGAATTTTCAGACGAGGAGTAAGGTGTGCTAGGTCGTTGTCGTGCACCCAATTTTTCCGTGGAGTTGGATGGACTCATTTATCTCCAAAGCTTCCGCAATTATCTTATTTAGATGGCCTTTAGCCATATTATTGTAATACGTTCTCTTTTTGAGACTCTCGATGTAATAAGTGTGTGATTGAAACTCTGCAATAAATCCTCAAGTACTGTGTGTCAGCAATACCGATCTAGGATTGACACTTAAGCACAGAGACTTGACCGTCTGAGGTCTGGTCGCTACACGATGGTATTAGAGCACACACTGACTGTAGGACGCAACCACTAGGACAAGCCACATGATACTCTTCTATAGTCATTTCTGACTCTTCTCCATTTCTACTCCATAGACGGCAGACCCAAGTTCACTCAACCGGATGACGACACCCCTTTCGGACGACACTTAAAGGAAGTCACTAGGTACCTCAGCATCGGCATGCCAAGCTTCACCAGAACCTACACCGCCACTCTACCTGAAGAAGAGCGTTGGATGATTCAAGTTCATATTCCAGGAAGGATGTTCACGCCAGTTACTGATACGTCTTCAGCGTATCTATAATTTTTGATTGTTCCATGCTATATTATATTCTATTTTGGACATTATTGGGCTTTATTATACACTTTTATATTATTTTTGGGACTAACCTATTAACCGGAGGCCCAGCCCAGGATTGCTGTTTTTTGCCTATTTCAGAGTTTCACAGAAAAAGAATATCAAACGGAGTCCAAACGGAATGAAACCTTCGGGAACGTGATTTTTGGAACGAACGTGATCCAGAGGACTTTGACGCTACGTCAAGAAAGCTACCAGGAAGGCACGAGGTAGGGGGCGCGCCTACCCCCAGGCGCGCCCTCCACCCTCGTTGGGCCCATGTTGCTCCACCGACGTACTTCTTCCGCCTATATATACCTACGTACCCCAAACTACCAGATACAGAGCCAAAAACCTAATTCCACCGCCGCAACCTTCTGTACCCGTGAGATCCCATCTTGGGGCCTTTTTCGGAGCTCCACCAGAGGGGCATCTATCACGGAGGGCTTCTACATCAACACCATAGCCTCTCCAATGGTGTGTGAGTAGTTTACCTCAGACCTTCGGGTCCATAGTTATTAGCTAGATGGCTTCTTCTCTCTCTTTGGATCTCAATACAAAGTTCTCCATGATTCTCGTGGAGATCTATTCGATGTAATCTTCTTTTGCGGTGTGTTTGTTGAGACCGATGAATTGTGGATTTATGATCAAGTTTATCTATGAACAATATTTGAATCTCTCTTAATTCTTTTATGTATGATTGGTTATCTTTGCAAGTCTCTCCGAATTATCAGTTTGGTTGGCCTACTAGATTGATCTTTCTTGCAATAGGAGAAGTGCTTAGCTTTGGGTTCAATCTTGCGGTGTCCTTTCCTAGTGACAGTAGGGGCAGCAAGGCACGTATTGTATTGTTGCCATTGAGGATAACAAGATGGGGTTTATTTCATATTGCATGAGTTTATCCCTCTACATCATGTCATCTTACTTAAAGCGTTACTCTGTTCCTTTGAACTTAATACTCTAGATGCATGCTGGATAGCGGTCGATGTGTGGAGTAATAGTAGTAGATGCAGGCAGGAGTCGGTCTACTTGTCTCGGACGTGATGCCTATATACATAATCATACCTAGATATTGATAGAGGCGAGGGTGTCCCGATCTTTCGATGAGATGATAACTATCGATTTGGTGGAGACGACTTTGACGATCTGACTACAAACGTGCACGACATTGCGCCTTAGCAATCGCTAAACCAACTCCGAGAGGTTATTGACCACGCCGGAGCACAATCAACCTGACCACGAAGGTCTATTCCTGCAAACAATCGAAGAACAAGCAAGAATATGATAAAGCAATCTGAATATTGCGAATATATATGAAGTATTGATAATGGTTGGGATCCGTAAGCGGTCTTGGTCTGGTCGTTGGACACAAACGAAGTACACGTAGTTGCAATGGCTAACTTTTAACTAAACATATCCCAAGGAAAAAGCTACTAGATGGATCTACTTATATAGGAGCAAGGGGTGGCGGCCAAGGAGGTGGGAGGACGTCCCAAGGCAGCCTAAAACTAACCCTAGGTCGTACAAGGCTCATGGGCCCAAGTGGAGGTGGTGCAACACCTTTGGACTTGTTATTTGACTCGGATTCTGCTGCAGCGTCAGATTGTTTCATCGATATCTCAATGCTCCGCACGAATTTTAAGGTGATTCCAATTGGGTTGGAAAGACCACGAAATCTACTTTCCAACAAAAAAAGAATCACCCAATTTGGAGTCCGTATGAAAAAGTTGTTGACGTTTTGAGTCAGGTATGTCTGTGCAGTCCGAATCTGAATCCAGAACGTGAGAGACTTGGACTCTATCTTCTCTTGGCCCAAAAGTGACGTGAGAAAACTTTTTGAACAGAACGTAAACTTCTCCTTTTCCCTTATCTTCATATGTGGATTGTACAAATGTCCCATACACCTACAATTAGACAAAACACAAAAGTGTGTGAAGTATTTTTGTTCTGGATAATATAAATAGATTATTGAATAGTTTGCACTAGAAATCACCTGACAAATATGCATATATGCAATATTTTTGGTCGTATCCAAGGTAGTCATGTCCTCATCAGATATTCTCATAACTATGCTCAATTCTGTCAATTGCTCAACAGTAATTTGTTTACCCACTATAATACTTATGCTCTCGAGAGAAGCCACTAGTGAAACCTATGGCCCCCGGGTCTATTTTCCATCATATTAATCTCCCGTTAACAAGCTATTTTCTGGTGCCGTTTTTATTTAGCTTTATTTACTTTGCATCTTTATCATAAAAATACCAAAAATATTATCTTATCATATCTAGCAGATCTCACTTTCGTAAGTGACCGTGAAGGGATTGACAACCCCTTTATTGCGTTGGTTGCGAGGATTTTATTTGTTTGTGTAGGTGCGAGGGAATAGTGCGTGGCCTCCTACTGGATTGATACCTTGGTTCTCAAAAACTGAGGGAAATACTTACGCTACTTTGCTGCATCATCCTTTCGTCTTCAAGGGAAAACCAACGCAGTGCTCAAGAGGTAGCAAGAAGGATTTCTGGTGCCGTTGCCGGGGAGTCTACGCAAAAGTCAACATACCAAGTACCCATCACAAACCCTTATCTCCCGCATTACATTATTTGCCATTTGCCTCTCGTTTTCCTCTCCCCCACTTCACCCTTGCTGTTTTATTCGCCCTCTTTTTCATTCGCCCTTTCTTTCGCTTGCTTGTCGTTATGGCTAGTCCCTTATCTTCTCCGTTGTCTCCCGAAAATGAAGTTCTTAATTTTAAGCAAAGGGAAGGAGAAAATCTAAAAGACGCTTGGTATAGAATTTTCAATGCTCAAAATAGATCTACCAGGAAGCAATCTACTTCCGTTCTTCTCCGCAATTTTTATGTGGGCGCTACTCTTTAGTACAGATATATCCTTGATACCATTACCAGCGGGAATTTCTTGGGTAGCCATACTTTTGATTCTTATAATGCTATGATAGATTTGTTTGGCTCACCCCCTCTTTTGGTTAATGGAACTATGTTAACTTTGGAGCATGTAATGCAAAGACTTGAAATTATTGAAAATAAAGTTGCTACCGTAGAGTTAATTGAAAATTTGGATAAAAAGATCCACAACCAAATTACCCAATATGGATCTAAAGTAGGAGTCACTTTGAAAAATATTAAGGAGAAGGAACCCGTAGTTAATGAAAGAATAAATCAGGATTCCACTAGAATCGATAAACTTGGGGGTATCATTACCAACTTGGGAACCGCTTTTTCTTCCGTAAAGAATACTCCAAGTCCTCCGACTAAAATTGCCAAGCTTATGTATGTTCCTAAAAATAAGGGTGAATCCTCTAGCAAGGAAACTACGGATCTCAAATCTATAAGTATTCATCCCAATCTTTTTGCTATTATTAAGGAACCATTTGCTACAAATGAATTTTTTGATTTTGTGCCTAGAAGTTTGATAATTAATAAAAAGAAAGAAACTCCTAAGGGTGATATATGTCTCATTAAAGAATTGCCAACTAAAGATGACAATACCTTAATCTATATTCGTTTTTATGCCTAGCTAGGGGCGTTAAACGATAGCGCTTGTTGGGAGGCAACCCAATTTTATTTTTATTCCTTGCATTTTGATCCTGTTTAGTAATAAATAATTTATCTAGCCTCTATTTTGGTTGTTTTTTGTGTGTTTAATTAGTGTTTGTGCCAAGTAGAACCGTTGGGAAGACTTGGGGAAAGTCTTTTTGATCTTGCTGTAAAAAACAGAAACTTTAGCGCTCACGAGAATTGCTGCCATTTTTTTGGAAAGTGATATTTAGTTAATTCTTTTTTCAGATGATTAATATATAAATTCCTCACGTCCAACAATTTATTTTAGAATTTTGGGGTTCCAGAACTTGCGTTAGCTACATATTACTACAGGTTGTTCTGTTTTTGACAGATTCTGTTTTTCGTGTGTTGTTTGCTTATTTTGACGAATCTATGGCTAGTAAAATAGTTTATAAACCATAGAGAAGTTGGAATACAGTAGGTTTAACACCAATATAAATCAAGAATGAGTTCATTACAGTACCTTGAAGTGGTGTTTTGTTTTCTTTCGCTAACGGAGCTCACAAGATTTTCTATTTTGAGTTTTGTGTTGTGAACTTTTCAAGTTTTGGGTTAAGTTTTGATGGATTATGGAACAAGGAGTGGAAAGAGCCTAATCTTGGGGATGCCCATGGCACCCCAAGGTAAAATTCAAGTACACCCAAAAGCCTAAGCTTGGGTATGCCCCGGAAGGCATCCCCTTTTTCCTCTACTTCCATCGGTAACTTTACTTGGAGCTATATTTTTATTCACCACATGGTATGTGTTTTGCTTGGAGCGTCTTGTATGATTCAAGTCTTTGCTTTTTAGTTTACCACAATCAAACTTGCTGTACACACCTTTTGAGAGAGACTCACATGATTTGGAAATTATTAGAATACTCTATGTACTTCACTTATATCTTTTGAGTTATATAGTTTTTGCTCTAGTGCTTCACTTATATCTTTTAGAGCACGGTGGTGGATTTGTTTTATAGAAACTATTGTTCTCATATGCTTCACTTAGATTATTTTGAGAGTCCTACGAAATAGCATGGTAATTTGCTTTAATTATGATAGGCATTCAAGATTAGTAAAAAATAATTCTTATGAGTGTGTTGAATACTATGAGAAGTTTGATACTTGATAATTGTTTTGAGATATGGAGATGGTGATATTAGAGTCATGCTAGTTGAGTAGTTGTGAATTTGAGGAATACTTGTGTTGAAGTTTGTGATTCCCGTAGCATGCACGTATGGTGAACTGTTATGTGACGAAATCGGAGCATGATTTATTTATTAATTGTCTTCCTTATGAGTGGCGGTCGGGGACGAGCGATGGTATTTTCCTACCAATCTACTCCCCTAGGAGCATGCACGTAATACTTTGTTTCGATAACTAATAGTTTTTTGCAATAAGTATGTGAGTTCTTTATGACTAATGTTGAGTCCATGGATTAAACGCACTCTCACCCTTCCACCATTGCTAGCCTCTCTAATACCGCGCACTTTTCGCCAGTATCATACACCCACCATATACCTTCCTCAAAATAGCCACCATACCTACCTATCATGGCATTTCCATAGCCATTCCGAGATATATTGCCATGCAACTTTCCACAGTTATGTTTATTGTGACACGCTCCATCATTGTCATATTTCTTTGCATGATCATGTAGTTGACATTGTATTTTTGGCAAAGCCATCATTCATAATTATTTCATACATGTCACTCTTGATTCATTGCATATCCCCGTACACCGCCGGAGGCATTCACATAGAGTCATATTTTTTTCTAAGTATTGAGTTGTAATTGTTGAGTTGTAAGTAAATAAAAGTGTGATGATCATCATTTTTAGAGCATTGTCCCAAGTGAGGAAAGGATGATGGAGACTATGATTCCCCCACAAGTCGGGATGAGACTCCGGACTAAAAAAAGAGAGGCCAAAAAAAGAAAAGGCCTAAATAAATAAATAAATAAATGAGAGAAAAAGAGAGAAGGGACAATGCTACTATCCTTTGGCCGGACTGTTGGACTATGAAGATACAAGATTGAAGACTTCGTCCCGTGTCCGGATGGGACTCTCCTTGGCGTGGAAGGCAAGCTTGGCAATACGGATATGTAGATCTCCTCCCTTGTAACCGACTCTGTGTAACCCTAGCCCCCTCCGTTGTCTATATAAACCGGAGGGTTTAGTCCGTAGGACAACATACAATCATACCATAGGCTAGCTTCTAGGGTTTAGCCTCTACGATCTCGTGGAAGATCAACTCTTGTAATACTCATATCATCAAGAACAATCAAGCAGGACGTAGGGTATTACCTCCATCAAGAGGGCCCAAACCTGGGTAAACATCGTGTCCCCTGCCTCATATTACTATCCTCCTTAGACGCACAGTTCGGGACCCCCTACCCGAGATCCGCCGGTTTTGACACCGACATTGGTGCTTTCATTGAGAGTTCCACTGTGCCGTCACTGTAAGGCTCGATGGCCCCTTCGATCATCGGTAACGATGCGGTCCAGGGTGATCTTTCCTCCCCGGACAGATCTTCGTATTCGGTGGCTTCGCACTGCGGGCCAATTCGCTTGGCCATCTGGAGCAGATCGAGAGCTACGCCCTGGCCATCAGGTCAGGCTCGGAAACCTAAACTACACTGCCGACATCCACGGAGACTTGATCTTCGACGGATTCGAGCCCACGTCAGGTGCGCCACACAATCACGACGAGCATGACGTAACTCTGCCGCCAGACTGTGTTCGGGAGATCGCATCTGCAACTACTCCGGCCATCAATCCGGAGCAAATTGCGCCGTCCGAGGACGAAGGGATAGACCCCGCCATGGAGGCCGCACTCTTAGTGGCGATGGAGCCGGATACTGACTTCACCCCTTACGAGAGCCGTGTTGCCGAACCACGGGATTTGTCTCCGGCCACGGACTCCGAGCCGCCTGCATCTGTGCCTATCGAATCCGATTGGGCACCGATCATGGAGTTCACCTCCGCGGATATCTTTCAGCACATGCCTTTCGGCGATTTGCTAAATTCATTAAGATCTCTCTCCTTGTCAGGAGAACCTTGGCCGAACTATGTCCAGCTAGAATGGGATGCAGACGACGAAGAAATTCGCTACCCACCCACCACCCACTTAGTAGCCACTGTCGACAATTTAACCGACATGCTCGACTTCGACTCCAAAGAAATCGATGGTATGGACGACGATGCGGGAGACGAACAGGAACCACCGCCCACAGGGCGCTGGACTGCCACCTCATCATATGCTATATACATGGTGGACACCCCCAAAGAAGGCAATGGCGACGAGACAGCGGAGGATGACCCCTCCAAGAAGCAACCCAAGCGTCGACGTCAGCGACGCTGCTCTAAGTCCCGCCACAACAAAAGTAGTGATACCGGCACAAGAGACAATAACACTCCGGATAGTGCCGAAGACAACCACAATCCCCTCCAGCACAATGCAGAGCGGGAGGGTGAATAAGATAGCCCCCTAAAGCAGGCATCAGAAGGAGAATCGGAGGAGGACAATTACATGCCTCTCTCCAAGGACGAGGTGAGCCTCGGTGACGAAGAATTTATCGTGCCTGAGGATCGCGTCGAGCAGGAGTGCTTCAAGCGCCGGCTTATAGCCACAACAAATAGCCTAAAGAAAAAGCAACAACAGCTTCAAGCTGATCAAGACTTGCTAGCGGATAGATGGACTGAAGTCCTTGCGGCCGAGGAATGCGAACTCGAGCGCCCCTCTAAGAATTACCCAAAGCGCAGGTTGCTACCCCACTTCGAGAAGGAAGCATTGAAACCTACATCACCAGTGTACGATGCGGCTGACCGGCCACCTTGTGGCCAAGCCAGAGAGGCATTTCAGCCTGAAGTTCAGCCTGCACCCCGCCGCCACTCAAAAAAAATAGCAAGGCCCGAGGCAACACACGGGACCTGCGATACGTATTGGAAAACAAGGCAAAACATGCAAGATCGATCTACGGATCACGAGGGCGCACACCAATACGCGACAAGGATCATCACGCCGGATACATTAAAAGCAAATTCGGCCGAGACGGACACGGCAGACAAGACTCCTATGAACCGCGTCGCGATATAGCCCGGCACAGGCGCCGCACACCCCTTATGCTTCACTGATGAAGTCATGGATCACGAATTCCCAGAAGGGTTTAAATCCGTAAACATCGAATCATACAATGGTACTATAGACCCCGCGGTATGGATAGAAGACTTCTTCCTCCACATTCATATGTCCTGCGGGGATGACCTACATGCCATCAAGTATCTCCCGCTCAAACTCAAAGGTCCGGCTCGGCATTGGCTCATTAGCTTGCCGGCAAACTCCATAGGAAGTTGGGAGAACCTGGCAGAGGCATTCCTGGACAATTTCCAGGGCACTTACGTGCGACCGCTGGACGCTAACGATTTAAGTCATATAACTCAGCAGCTAGGGGAATCGGCCAGGAAATTATGGACCCGGTTCCTAACCAAGAAGAACCAAATTGTCGACTATAAGGATGCACATGCCTTAGCGGCATTTAAGCATAATATCCATGATGAATGGCTTGCCTGGCACCTCGGTCAAGAGAAGCCAAAATCCATGGCAGCCCTCACGACACTTTTGACCCGCTTTTGTGCGGGCGAAGATAGCTGGTTGGCTCGTAGTACCAATACAGCAAGCAAACCTGGCATATCACAAGCCAGGGATAGCAACGGCAAACCACGAGGCAACAAACACAAGCGCCGCAAATACGGTGAAAACGCCAAAAATACGACAGTTAATGCCGGGTTCAGGGTCTCAAAGTCCGGTCAGCGGAAAGGGCCGCCCAAAAATACAAATCCGGGTCCATCCAGTCTGGACCGCATACTCGCTCGCCAATGCCAAATTCATGGCACCCCAGAAACGCCAGCCACCCATACCAACAGAGAATGCTGGGTCTTCAAACAAGCTGGCAAGGCAGACGCCAAAAACGAAGAAGGGTCTCAAAGTGACGATAGCGATGAAGAGCCCAGATCGCCGAACACAGGAGGGCAAAAGAAACCCCCCCCATATTCAATCTATGAATGTGGTAAATACCACCCAAATTGCCCACTTGGACCAGATATGCACCCTCAGGGACGGCGACTCAACGGAACTCGCCGTCCCACAATATAAGCTAGGGCCGGTCACCTTCAACCGCACGGATTGTCCGGTTAACACCAATCGGGGCAATCTAGCCGCACTAATCCTCGACCCAATAGTAGATGGGTTCCAGCTCACTCGAGTCCTTATGGACGGAGGTAGCAGTTTAAATCTGCTTTACCAGGATACAGTGCGCAAGATGGGCATCGACCATTCAGCGATCAAGCCCACTAAAGCCACTTTTAGAGGCGTCATACCAGGCATGGACGTTAGCTGTACATGCTCCATTGCCCTTGAGGTAATCTTCGGATCACCAGAAAATTACTGTATCGAAGAGTTAATCTTCGAAATTGCCCCTTTCCGAAGTGACTATCAAGCACTGCTCGGGCGAACCGCGTTCGCTCGATTCAACGCGGTGCCACATTATGCGTACCGTAAGCTCAAAATGCCGGGTCCACGCGGCGTCATAACGGTTCATGGCAAGGCCGAACCTCCCTTCGACACCTATAAATACATCACTGCCTTCACAGCAGGAACAACGAGCAGCACCTTGCAGCCGAACCTCGAGTCGACGCCCAGGCTCTCGGACACCGTCAAGGGGCTCCGAACTACTTTGCGGAAGGATACCCGGCTCGTCCAGAGCTCAACTAAACACTCCGGCGAAGGCCATGATAGGCCGAACTCAGCGGTTCAACCGCCCTCCGGCACTCAAACATTTCTTATATTTCCTTCGCAGGTTCACCTTTGCACCGACCAGGACGGACTCCACAGAGGCAGCTCGAACGCGTCAGGGGATCCTTAGACATTCCCCGCAGCGAACGTCCGGCTACAATACGGGTCCGCACTCAACCTCTTCCCCCTGGTCACAGCAGGTTCTGCTATCACAACTCTTTTTTTATCACATTACTTGTATCCATACACATAGACGTATTATTCAAATACAACATGTGGATTTATATGACGTTTACCTGTTGAATATTTCTTATCAAAATCATTTCGTCAAATGGCATCCGTACACAGCGATATGCCTTAAATATGCGAGGGGCTTCGTTTTCCCCGTAACACGGCAATAAAAGTCCGAACACCTTCATGGACGTTCGGCACCCCGAACTCATAGCATTATAAGCATCAGCTCCGAATCATGTCTTGGGTCAATAGTTGGGTTTGCCCGGCTCCCATGTTTTGGTACCTTACGTTCCGCTATATCGGCTAAGGTAGCACTGGGAGAACTACTGCGATTGTGTCCCGGTTCTTCTGGATGAGCACCTCAGTAGAGAAAGCCGAAAACTGACTGTCATGATACAGCGAGAGCTGGTCAACTGTTCGAGCGGTCACAAAATATTTAAGGATTTCTCCCACATAATGCCATAACCAATGCAGCGTGCGATGGATCGGCCTTTCCTCCGATCAGGCGCTTATGGAGCCCCTAGTACGGTCTTCCAAACACAAGGGGCTGCGCCGACCATGCTAAAGCTCCTATGGCTAAGTGAGAGTGATAAAGCCCTATAGTCCGATTGCCTGGTTTGTTGTGCTGAGCACCTCCTTCGGAGGACCCAAAACTGGGATAAAGAGTGCTCAGGTTTATCCCGAACACCCCCGTACTCCTTACGTGGGGGCAGAAGCCGACGACTGGCCAACTCTCAGCCTTAACATACAAATGGCCGCATAGGAGGGTAAACTTTTATATAACAGGCGACATATCAACGACCTTTTTCAAACATTACAACGGACAACATGATTGGCATTCATGGAAATATGATGTCCTTGGTACATAGCTCTGCTGCAAGGTAGGATCCTTTCAGGACACTCTTATAATACAATTCGGGATTGCGGTGCTCCTTCCCCTCTGGCGGTCCCTCGGTCACCAGCTTTTCGGCATCCATGTTCCCCCAGTGCACCTTTGCAAGGGCGAAGGCCATTCACGCTCCTTCTATACAGACCGACCGCTTGATGACGTCAAGTCAAGGGCAAGCGCTTACAAGCTGCCTCACGAGCCCGAAGTAGCTGCTTGGAATCGGCTCAGCAGGCCATAGCCGGATAACCACATCTTTCATGGCTAGTTCCGCCGCCTTATGCAGTTCGATCAGCTGTTTCATTTGATCGGCAAAAGGCACCGGATAATTCGGTGCCAAATACTGCGACCAAAAGAGCTTATCGGTGGTGTTCCTTCCTTCGGCTCGGTAGAAGTGAGCGGCATCTGATATACTGTGAGGTAGCTCAGCAAATACACATGAGAAGTGCGGATTCACAATTAGAAACATAGTTTTCCCTTCAAATACTTTCTTTATATGGGAAAAGCCTTACCCGCCGTGATCTTCCTCGCCTCTTGGATCCCCTGCAGGGCGCTTTGGGTTTTCCCCCCGGGCGTCGCTCGTGGCTTGACGCGCCTTGGTGAGTTCGGATTCTTTCTCCCTTAAACTCTGCTCCAAGGCCTCGCATTTACTTACGGCCTCTTGCAGCTCCTGCTCAGCTTTAATAACTCTGGCTTCGTGTTTCTCACAAAGAGCCGGCTCCGTGGTTGCCTTTTTCTCGGCCTCGGCAACGGCCCTTTTGAGGGCTTCGACTTCGGTCATAACCCCTAGCATAAATTATGCGGCTTATTCCATACTGAACATTTATTTCACAAGAAATGCGCGCAATGCTTGTGCATACCTTGTTTATCCCTCAACTACATTTTTAATTGGCCAATTTCTTCTCTCGCCCGCTCCAGACTTTGATTCAGTCCAGAGATCACCGCAGTACGAGAGGCAGCAGCCGCTATAGGTATCTGCTTGGAACAGAAGAGAACTCAATATCACTCAATGAGTCTTCCTGTGATCATCAATGCGATCCCCTGTCCGGTTCCTTCTTTCACCGAACAGGGTATCAGGGGCTACTATCTATACTATGACACTCTTCGGCAACTTATAAAACATACCTCAAAGCCTCTTATAAGGCTGATACAGACTTCGTTCAGTCCACTCTCGGTTGACTGAATCTTCTCAATCACTGTAACCATAAGGGCACGGTGTTCGTCAACAATGGAGGCGTCTCGTAACGCCACCAACAAAGCATCCGACACCTCTGGATGGACAGAGGTCGCCGCAGGCACGCCCCCTCCAGCCGAAGGAGGCTGCCTTCTTGATTCTGGAGCCATATAAACATCTGGAATCGCATCCGGTGAGGAGCCGAACTCAGGGTCGCCCCCGCCATCAGCCCCTATGGGAATCTTTTCCCTCATGTGTCCGGCCCCTGTGGTTTGACCTCCAGGCGCCGCCCTCATGGTTTCTTCCTTTCCTCCTGGTCGGGGTCCTTCTGGGACGAAGCCTCGGTGTTATGCGCCTATTTGGAGGAAGGGGCCTTTTGGGGCGACCCACTCTCCATAGCATTCGAGCTCAGCAGGTCCTCTGATGAGGACTGCTTTGTACGGGACCTCACCGGACTACCAAAAAATATGGCTTAAGGTTAAAATATTAAGCCACGATGAGTCCGGATGCTTAAACATACTCAGATTTTATGTACTTACGAGTTGACCAGGGGTTGGGCCCTGGGATCCCATGCCAAGCCGCTGTCGGCGGCGACAGTCGACTCCTCCAGAAGAGAAGCCCTTCTCTTTTTGGGCAGTTCGACCTCCAAGGGTGCGGAGCCCGTCCTCTTCCTCTTTCCCCCTGCAGGGGATTCATCTTCCTCCTCCTTTTTATCCTCTTCGGAGGCGAAACGGGCATTAGAGCCTTCGGGTATGCTGTCCGAAGTACCGTGACGACGAAGGCCGCCCGGGTCTTTTTGGCCTCCTTTTTGGCCGTCTTCTTTGGCACCTTGTAGGGCGCCGGGACCAGCATCTTCATCAGAAGTGGGATGGCCGGGTCTACGGGCAACAGGGCCGGACAATGAATCCGCTCCGCCTTCTTCGTCCAGCTCTGGGGGAGTTGAATAAACATGCGTTAAAGCGCTTCCTTTGGGTCATGCGGATAGAAAAGTTTGATAAACTCACCGAACTTGCAGGGCGGGACAGTTGGTACCCGCGGTCTTCGGCGGAGTCCGGCCATGATTTGCTGGACTTGAAAAGAACCTTCCAAATATCCTCATGCGAGGAGCTGAAGAACCTTCACAAAGTTTGGTGCCTGGCCGGATCGAAATCCCATAGATTGCAAGTCCGGTGTTGACAAGGCAGTATCCGGCGGACTAACATCACCTGGACTACATTGACAAGCTCAATGTTCTTATCTCCCATATCTTTAACGCGCGTCTGAAGCACCGACAGTTCGTCGTATGAGGACCAGTCCAGGCCTTTCTTGACCCAGGATGTAAGCTGCGGAGGGGCGCCGGATCGAAACTCGGAAGAGGCAGACCATTCCTTGCCGCACGGCTCAGTGATGTAAAACCACTGCTGTTGCCACTCCTTGACAAAATCATTAAAGGTTCCCGTTGGCCATACGACGCTGGGCATCTTGCTCACCATAGCGCCCCCACACTCGGCGTGCTCGCCGCCCACCACCTTGGGCTTCACATTAAAAAGCTTCAGCCATAAACCGAAGTGCGGCGGAATACGAAGAAAAGCCTCGCACACGACAATGAATGTGGATATGTTGAGGAAAGAGTTAGGGGACAGATCGTGAAGATCGATCCCATAATAATACATGATGCCATGGACGAACGGGTGGAGGGGAAACCCTAGCCCACGGACAAAGTGAGGGAGGAATACAACCCTCTCGTGGGCTTCCGGAGTAGGGATGATCTGTCCCGCCGTCGGGAGACGGTGGCTGATTTTCTTGACCAGATACCCGTCCTCCCGAAGCCTTTTGATATCCTTCTCTCGGATGGTGGAGGCCATCCATTTGCCTCCTACTCCGGATCTGGACATCTTTGGAAGACTTTTTGTGGGTAGAGAAGGTGGACGCTTGGGCGCTGGAGCCTGAGCAGAATGGAATGAATCGATAAGAAGGCGTGGGTGAAAAGAGTGAATCCTAATCCCTTTATAAGGGCAGAGGAGGCGATGCACCTCCCCACTCACCTGGTAAAACCTCTTATTCTCCAAGAGCCGTAATTGATGGCACGGTTGGGTTACCCACATCCGTATTGATGAGAATCCCGTCATAAGGGGACACGATCTCTGCTTCAACAAGACTTGCCAAGGAAACCACCTCGCGATGTGTGCAGTAGCTGGATGAGAAAAACGGTTCAAATAATGACCGGGCCGTGGCGTGATGTCATGCTGTCAAATGTGTCAGCAGATTAGATCCGTGGAAATATTATCCTCTCTACGGTGGTATGTGGAACTTGTTTTGCAGAGCCAGACACTATCCTTGTGTTCAAAATCTTCTATGGAGTATTCGGAGGAGGAACCCGCCTTGCAATGCCGAAGACAAAACTGCGCGTCGGACTCATCGTCATTGAAGCCTGGTTCAGGGGCTACTGAGGGAGTCCTTGATTAGGGGGTCTCCGGACAGCCGGACTATATCCTTTGGCCGAACTGTTGGACTACGAAGATACAAGATTGAAGACTTCGTCCCGTGTCCGGATGGGACTCTCCTTGGCATGGAAGGCAAGCTTGGCAATACGGATATGTAGATCTCCTCCCTTGTAACCGACTCTGTGTAACCCTAGCCCCCTCCGGTGTCTATATAAACCGGAGGGTTTAGCCTCTACGATCTCGTGGTAGATCAACTCTTGTAATACTCATATCATCAAGAACAATCGAGCATGACGTAGGGTATTACCTCCATCAAGAGGGCCCGAACCTGGGTAAACATCGTGTCCCCTGCCTCCTGTTACCATCCGACTTAGACGCACAGTTCGGGACCCCCTACCCGAGATCCGCCGGTTTTGACACCGACAAGTGTGTTGAATACTATGAGAAGTTTGATACTTGATAATTGTTTTGATATATGGAGATGGTGATATTAGAGTCAGGCTAGTTGAGTAGTTGTGAATTTGAGAAATACTTGTGTTGAAGTTTGTGATTCCTGTAGCATGCACGCATGGTGAACCGTTATGTGACGAAATCGGAGCAAGATTTATTTATTGATTGTCTTCCTTATGAGTGGTGGTCGGGGACGAGCGATGGTGTTTTCCTACCAATCTATCCCCCTAGGAGCATGCGCATAATACTTTGTTTCGATAACTAATAGTTTTTTGCAATAAGTATGTGAGTTCTTTATGACTAATGTTGAGTCCATGGATTATACGCACTCTCACCCTTCCACCATTGCTAGCCTCTCTAATACCGTGCATTTTTCACCGGTATCATACACCCACCATATACCTTCCTCAAAACAGCCACCATACCTACCTATCATGGCATTTCCATAGCCATTCCGAGATATATTGCCATGCAACTTTCCACCGTTCTATTTATTATGACACGCTCCATCATTGTCATATTGCTTTGCATGATCATGTAGTTGACATTGTATTTTTGGCAAAGCCACCGTTCATAATTCTTTCATACATGTTACTCTTGATTCATTGCATATCCTGGTACACCGCCGGAGGCATTCACATAGAGTCATATTTTGTTGTAAGTATTGAGTTGTAAGTAAATAGAGTGTGATGATCATCATTTTTAGAGCATTGTCCCAAGTGAGGAAAGGATAATGGAGACTATGATTCCCCCACAAGTCGGGATGAGACTCCGGACTAAAAAAAAGAGAGGCCAAAAAAAGAAAAGGCCTAAATAAATAAAAAATGAGAGAAAAAGAGAGAAGTGACAATGCTACTATCCTTTTACCACACTTGTGCTTCAAAGTAGCACCATGATCTTCATGATAGAGAGTCTCCTATGATATCACTTTCATATACTAGTGGGAATTTTTCATTATATTGGCTTGTATATTCCAATGATCAACTTCCTCAAAATTCCCTAGGTCTTCATGAGAAAGCGAGTTGGATGCACACCCACTTAGTTCCTTTTGTTGAGCTTTCATACACTTATAGCTCTAGTGCATCCGTTGCATGGCAATCCCTACTCACTCACATTGATATCTATTAATGGGCATCTCCATAGCCCATTGATATGCCTAGTTGATGTGATACTATCTTCTCCTTTTTTGTCTTCTCCACAACCACCATTCTATTCCACATATAGTGCTATGTCCATGGCTCACACTCATGTATTGCATGAAGATTGAAAAAGTTTGAGAACACCAAAAGTATGAAACAATTGCTTGGCTTGTCATCGGGGTTGTGCATGATTTAAATACTTTGTGTGGTGAAGATAGAGCATAGCCAGACTATATGATTTTGTAGGGATAACTTCCTTTGGCCATGTTATTTTGAGAAGACATAATTGCTTAGTTAGTATGCTTGAAGTATTATTATTTTTATGTCAATATTAAACTTTTGTCTTGAATCTTTCGGATCTGAATATTCATACCACAATTAAGAGAATTACATTGAAATTATGCCAAGTAGCATTCCACATCAAAAATTCTGTTTTTATCATTTACCTACTCGAGGACGAGCAGGAATTAAGCTTGGGGATGCTTGATACGTCTCCAACGTATATATAATTTTTGATTGTTCCATGCTATATTATATTCTATTTTGGACATTATTGGGATTTATTATACACTTTTATATTATTTTTGGGACTAACCTATTAACCGAAGGCCCAGCCCAGAATTGTGTTTTTTGCCTATTTCAGAGTTTCGCACAAAAAAATATCAAAAGAAGTCCAAACGGAATGAAACCTTCGGGAACGTGATTTTTGGAACGAACATGATCCAAAGGACTTGGACCCATCGTCAAGAAAGCTACCAGGAAGGCACGAGGTAGGGGGCACGCCCTCCACCCTCGTGGGGCCCACGTTGCTCCACCGACGTACTCCTTCCTCCTATATATACCTACGTACCCCCAAACTACCAGATACGGAGCCAAAAACCAAATTCCGCCACCGCAACCTTCTGTACCCGTGAGATCCCATCTTGGGGCCTTTTCTGGAGCTCCGCCGGAGGGAGCATCGATCATGGAGGGCTTCTACATCAACACCATAGCTTCTCTGATGATGTGTGAGTAGTTTACCTCAGACCTTCGGGTCCATAGTTATTAGCTAAATGGCTTCTTCTCTCTCTTTGGACCTCAATACAAAGTTCTCCATGTTTCTCATGGAGATCTATTCGTTGTAATCTTCTTTTGCAGTGTGTTTGTTGAGACCGATGAATTGTGGGTTTATGATCAAGTTTATCTATGAACAATATTTGAATCTTCTCTGAATTCTTTTATGTATGATTGGTTATGTTTGCAAGTCTCTTCGAATTATCAGTTTGGTTTGGCCTACTAGACTGATCTTTCTTGCAATGGGAGAAGTGCTTAGCTTTGGGTTCAATCTTGCGGTGTCCTTTCCCAGTGACAGTAGGGGCAGCAAGGCACGTATTGTATTGTTGCCATCGAGGATAACAAGATGGGGTTTATATCATATTGCATGAGTTTATCCCTCTACATCATGTGATCTTACTTAAAGCGTTACTCTGTTCCTTTGAACTTAATACTCTAGATGCATGCTGGATAGCGGTCGATGTGTGGAGTAATAGTAGTAGATGCAGGCAGGAGTCGGTCTACTTGTCTTGGACGTGATGCCTATATACATGATCATACCTAGATATTCTCATAACTATGCTCAATTCTGTCAATTGCTCAACAGTAATTTTTTTACCCACCGTAATACTTATGCTCTCGAGAGAAGCCACTAGTGAAAGCTATGGCCCCCGGGTCTATTTTCCATCATATTAATCTCTCGTTAACAAGCTATTTCTGGTGCCGTTTTTATTTCACTTTATTTACTTTGCATCTTTATCATAAAAATACCAAAAATATTATCTTATCATATCTATCAGATATCACTTTCGTAAGTGACCGTGAAGGGATTGACAACCCCTTTATTGCGTTGGGTGCGAGGATTTTATTTGTTTGTGTAGGTGCGAGGGACTCGTGCATGGCCTCCTACCTTTATTGATACCTTGGTTCTCAAAAACTGAGGGAAATACTTACGCTACTTTGCTGCATCACCCTTTCGTCTTCAAGGGAAAACCAACGCAGTGCTCAAGAGGTAGCAGTTACCGAGCCCATCGAGTTTTCCTTTGATGCACCAACCTGGAGTCTAGGAAAGAGCATGGCCGCCCACATCGCCATTGGACGTATCGGCGAGGTATACAACAAGGATCTTAAGGACACCATCTACCAGATATGTGGACGCCGAGATGAGCAATGGGAGATGATTTGCGCCAGGAAGGACAAATCTATTGCAGCCTACATACAGGAGTTGGACCAGCACATTCGTCGTCAGGAGAACCAGATGTGCGCCAACATGATAGACATGAAGAAGGTGATGACCAGGAACATGGATCTAGAAGAGGAACTCAAGTCTACACATGATGGATATGAAGAAGAAATTGCAGTACTACTGGAGAAGAATGAAGACCTGAAGAAGAAGCTAGGAGTATTCATGGGAGATCCTGAACCTGAAAAGGACATCCGTACTGAAGACTACATCATACTCGACGACATCGACTCCGACCCCGATAGCGATGATGACTATGAAGACGAAACTGGAGCAGATATCATGGAGTCATCCACCGAACAAAATTTCTAGTCAACCACCACATTATCAGTAGTATTCTCCCATGTATATAGTAATAGTCTGAGTATTTTGTAACGGTAGCTTAGATTGATTGTATGATCTTGTTTGAATTGAGTGGTGTGAAATGAATGTGTTTGTCTCATGTGCATATGGGTAGTGATATCTCTTTAGACCTCACTCTATTATGTTCTCACCCCTCTCAACCTATCAGATGCCTCCGAGACGTGACCCCGGATTTGTCTTCCCACCGGAGCTCACTCAGTTGATCCAACAGCAGAATGCCTTGATGCAGTTGCTAGTCTAGAACCAAGGCAACAACAACAACAACCCACCCCCACCACCACCAGTTGACAACCTAGCCTGTTTTCTAAGGTTGAATCCACCGGTGTTCTCTAGTAGCACCGAGACGATTGTTGCTGATGACTGGCTCCGCAGGATTGGAAGGAAGATGTCCACCACAGGTTACACATATGCTGAGAAGGTGCGCTTTGCCGCACATCAACTGGATGGACCCGCAGCCTCATGGTGGGAGAACTACACTGCCACTTTCCACGTGGCTAATATCACTTGGGATCAGTTTCAGCAAGCATTCTGCACTGCACATGTCTCAACCGGAGCTATGAGCATGAAGAACCATGCGTTTCGCAACTTACGCCATGGAAATCTTACTATGGGGCAGTACGTGGATGAGTTCAGCAAGTTAGCTTGCTATGCCCCAGATGATGTGGCCACAGATGCCGTGAAGCAGGAGAAGTTTATGGAGGGGCTGAATGATGAGTTGAGTATGCAGTTGATGGTGGCAACATTCGCCAACTACCAGGAGTTTGTAGATAGGGCTCTCATGATTGAAGTCAAGAAGCAACAGATTGAGAACCGCAAACGGAAGTATGGACAAGGGAAGCACAACTCTAGAGCTTAGCAGAAGCCCCATTTTACCCCGAACTCAGGAGGACATACCCATCATAACCATGGAGGCCACACCCACAATGGAGGAAGTTCGCATAACCACAGTGGTCCTAAGAATGTAAATGGGAATGGAGGAAGCAGCAGTTAGAGCCGTTTCAACCCAGCAACACCCGCCAAGAAAGATCTGAGTCACGTTACCTATTTCAAGTGCGGGAAGATTGGACATTATGCCAATGAATGCCCTTAGATAAAGAATGGCAATGGAAATGGAAGCTATGGAAAGAAGCCCAATCCTTTCACCAGAGGTCATGTGAACCACATCAACGTGGAGGAAGTTGAAGAGCAGCCTGACGCAGTGATTGGTAAGTTTTTGATTAAGTCATTTACCGCTCTTGTTCTTTTTGACACTGGTGCATCACATTCATACATATCAAGGGGATTTGTGGACAAGTTTAAATTGCCAACCCTAGCCCTTAGGTGACCCATGTTAGTAAGCTCGCCAGGAGCGGAGTATATGGCCAGCCGATGGTGTGATCGGTTACCATTAACCATTGGCAGCCATGTTTTTCCCTCAGACCTAATAATTTTGGAGTGACAAGGATTGGATGTAATAAGTATGGAGGAAACATCAATTGTGCTAGTAAATCGATACAACTCACCACCCCTGAGGGAAAGAGGATCAAGTATGTATCTAGGCATGCGCCAAGGAGGACTCAAGTGAATTCACTATCGGGAGTTGTTCTGGAGGAAGTACCATATATAGAATTTTTTATAGAACTGTTACCAGGCACCGGACCAATATCGAAGAGACCATACCTAATGCCCACGAATGATCTGGAGGAAATCAAGAAGCAAATTAAGGAGTTATTGGAGAAAGGTTACATTCGACCAAGTTCATCACCGTGGGGAGCCCTAGTGCTCTTAGTTGAGAAGAAGGATGGATCTTTGAGAATGGTTGTAGATTATCGTGCATTGAATGAAGTGATGTCACACCCTAGCTAGTTCAAGCATTAGAGTGTGCATCATGTTTAAATTTCTCTTAAATTTGAAATGGGGAAGGCAGAAACCCCCAACACCCCCTGGAAACAACTAGGGTTTACTAAAATTATTTTCAATGAACCTGAAATGCCCTTCTAAAAAGTTCACCCTCTTTGTCTTGGGTTAAAACCTCTAGCAAAATTGGTGCACAATTTTCTAGGTCAACAGAAGGTCATTGAATTAAATCATAAGTATTTGAATTTGGGCATTTAAATACTATAAAATAAATTAAATGCTCAAATTATTCTGGAAATAAATGTTTGCTGTTGGAAATATTCTAAACAGAGCCCACAATTATTTTCAGGATTTTTGGAAAAGTTTTAGTATTTTTAATAAAGCCCAACAGTTGTAGTTAAATAGAAAAATAGAAACAAATAAAAAAAGAGAGAGGGAAGCCCACCTGGGCCTTACCTGTGCTGGCCAGCCCACCTGGTTCAGCCCAGCCGACTGGCCCTGCCAGTCGTCGTCCTCCTCGCGCCAGAAGGACGCGGAGCGCGTGGCCAGCGCCCGCGGCCACACGCCGGCCACCTCCTTCTTCTGCCGACGCATGGAGACGCCTAGGGGAGCCACGCGACCCCCCCACGTCCCCTCTCATCCTCTCGCACTCTCCCCCTCGTCTCCCTCACTCTCTCCCGCGATGGCCGAGCGCGTCCCTCGCCGCCTATTGCCGTAGTTGCCACCAGAGCCACTCCCTCGCCCCTCCGACGAGCCCAATCGCTCCGCCTCGTCACCCTGGACCTCTCCGTCGACCCACGCAAGCTCGGACGACCCCAAGACGACGTGGTGCCCTTCTTCCCCGTCCACGGCCGCCGGACGCCGTCGTTCGATTCGCCGGTGTCAAGTCCTCCCCGAGCTCGCTGACCCCCTCTCCGACCCCGCTGTGAGCTCCTCTTCCTTTCTCCCTAGCTTCCGTGCTCGTTCGGCCTCCGTAGCCGCCATTCCCACCGCACCCGAGAGCTCCCCGCCGCCGACCATGGCGCCGTCGTGGCTAGAGCCACAGTGGCTCGAGGCCAAGCTCGCCGTTGTGCTCAGCGCAGCACCAGGAACCCGTAGCCACCACCAACTCCTTCTCCCGTGCACCGTAGCGTCGAATCCATCCACGCTCGAACTCCGGCGACCGCCAAGGTCGTCGCCGGCGTCGTTTCCGGCGTTCCCGTGTCCAACCACTTGCACCACTGGATGCGGCAGCTCCCCAGCTACGCGTAGCACGTCTCCGCCATCGATTTGGTCACCGGAGGACCAAATCCGAAGCCCTCCGCCGTCCCGGGCCTCGCCGGCGTCGAGTCGCCGGCGAGTTTGACCCAGTTTGACTCCTAGGTGGGCCCAGGTAGACCCCCCTGAGTCTATAACAGGTGGGGCCGGTCTGCTAACTAATTTGGGATTAGTTTTAATTAATTTTAATTAAATCAGTCACTGACATGTGGGCCCAGGCCCCACTGACAGCTAATTAGTGTTAATCTATTCCTGTTAATTAGCTGAGAGGCTGACAGAAGGGGCCCACCAGTCAGGTTTGACCTGGGCTGGCGCCTTTGACCTGCTGAGGTCAGCATGACACAATGCTGATGCAGTAATGCATTTTCTGGATTTATTTTTATTCAGGAATTTCCAGAAAATAGTTAAAACTTCTAAAAATCATAGAAAATCAACCATAGCTCCAAATGAAATAATTTATATATGAAAAATTATCAGAAAAATTCAATCTATCCATCTGTAATGGTTTGATGGATGACAAAACAAGTTTACCTTGCTGTTTAAGCAGAATAAGGAAATGCAGTATTAAGGACATGTTTAATGAGCTAATATTTGAATCTTTGATTCAAATGAGTTCATTCCTTTCTGTTATAACTTGCATTAGGCCAAGACACAATCATATTGCCATGTCATAGCATGCATCATATTGTTGCATATCGCCATGTGTTGATTGTGTTCCGATGTGTTCTTCGTGGTAGGTTCTGCCTCCGAGGATATTCACGAGTATCCAACTGAAGGGCAGTATCCCAGTACCACTCCATCAGGCAAGCAACCATTGATCATTCCGATACAACCCATGTTCTCGCTTCTGCTCTTGTTTACTGCATTAAGACAACGCGATTCAAACTGCTGTGTGCTACGGTAGTTGAACCCTTATCCTCTGCATGACCTGTCATTGCCACGGTAACTAGATGAAACCCACTAGCATGTGTAGGAGTTGATTGAGCCATGTATGTGATTCCTACCTTGCTATGCCTGCTATGCTTAGAGTTGTGTCAGGTCTGGTTCATCTGGGTGATGGGCCAGAGTGAAATGCTTATGCCGGTAATGTGAGGGATGTGTTGAACATGTTTTGGTAAAGGTATCGATGAGAGGCCATGTAGGAGTACATGGTGGGTTGTTTCATTGAGGCCGTCCCTAAGAACTAAGATCTGTATGTGTGATTTAAGATTCAGCTACTACCATGCATTGGGATCCTTAATTGACCCTCTCGGCTTCTTAACCACCCTAGTACTCTATCCAGGAGTTGCAACTAGTTTCTGGTGTTTGTAGGTTATGTGTTGGCGGCCGTGCGTAGCGCTGACCCTAGGGGTGGGCTATGTTGCGGTAGATACACCGTGGCACGGTGTACCGAGTCACCCGTTTGGTGTCTCGGGAACCCTGTTCACATCGTTCGGGGCCATATGAGGAAACCTCGGCCGGACTCCCTGCGGATGGAACCTAGATAGGCGATAAACCTAGACTAGAGACTTAAGTGTTTAGGTAGGCCGTGGCCGACACCCTCGCTGGGCTTCCGCTTGAAGGTTGCCGAGTACATGTCGTGTAAACGGCGGTAAGTGGTGAAAGTGTGTATGAAGAAGTACACCCCTGCAGGGTATAAAACTATTCGAATAGCCGCGTCCGCGGTAAAGGACTACTTGGTTGCCTATACAGTTCATAGACAAGTTAATGGGTACTAATAAAAGACTCAAGATAAGTGTGAGTACCGAGGATGGCCCTCTCGTAGGATGACGAGGGAGGATCCCCGGTGGAGTATTGTGTTGGTGAGTAGTGGACTCGTGTACGAAAACTATTGTACTGGTGAAGTTCCGTAGGATAGCTTAGCCAAGAGTCAAAGCTGGCTTGCTGCATTTAACCCCACCACCTTCTTGAGAATAAGCATGTATAGTAGGTTCTGATGTAAGACTTGCTGAGTACCTTTGTACTCATGTTTGCTTAATTACTGTTTTCAGACGACAACACCGCCCCCTCCGATGGGTTCTACATAGACCTTGACGTCGACGAGTGACTAGCCACCCAGGTGGTGATCCTGGCCATGGAGGGCCCTATGTAGATAGACAGGCTTCGAGAAGCCTTCTTTCTTTCTAGAGTCTGTACTCAGACTAGTTGCTTCCGCATGTGCTTGTATGATTGTATGACTTGAGTGTCGGGTCATGTGACCCCTATCTGTATGAACATGTTATGTATGGCTCTCTGGAGCCTTTAAATAAAGTACTTGAGTTGTAGAGTTTTGTTGTGATGCCATGTTGTATGTACTCATATCGGGCATATTGTGTGTATGATTGAAATGCTTGGTATGAGTGGGATCCGACAATCTAGTTGTTTATCCTTGGCAGCCTTTCTTATGGGGAAATGTAGTCTAGTGTTCCTCGAGCCATAGTAGTCCGCTACAGCCCGGTTCACCGGAGTCCTGCTAGCCCAGCACTACTGCTCAGGACACTTGACTGGCCGGCATGTGTTTCACTTTGTTCCTATGTATGTCCCTTCGGGGAAATGTCACGCGGTGATATCCGGAGTCCTGCCTAGCCTGCTACAGCCCGGGTTCCTCGGAGTCCTGTTAGCCCAGTGCTACAGCCCGGAATCACTCGCTGATGACCGACATGCTTGATGTGATTCATGTATGCATATCTCCATAGGTCTGTGCCGCTTTGGGTTCACGACTATCCATGTCGGCCCGGATTCTCTGTCATATGATGCTAGCGACACTATCATATACGTGAGCCAAAAGGCGCAAATGGTCCCGGGCCATGGTAAGGCGACACCCGTGGGATACCGTGCGTGAGGCCGCAAAGTGATATGAGGTGTTACCGGCTAGATCGGTGTGACTTGGAATCGGGGTCCTGACAGCGTTGGCATCAGAGCCGGACTGCCTGTAGGTTCGTTGAGCCAAACTGGTCGATGTCGAGTCTAGAAATGCTTTAGTTATATGTAGGGGAATTGATTGTGGGAGGGAACGTAAGGCTCTTTTACTCCTTTACCCTATGCCTCTGATCTGAGTCATTCTCTTCTCATTCAACGTGGGTTAAGGACTAGGCTCTCTTCTTCTATCAGGTTCACGTGTTACTAATCCGTAGTAGCTTATAGGAATGTTGTTACAAGTCCCAGTTCAGTTTCTACTATTCTTAGTATGTTGCTAATTGGATCAGAACCTTGATAAGATGTTGTTGAGTGGTATTGCAAACTGTTATGGATGTCTCAAATCTTTTTCTAAGCATTTACAGCTGTTATGCTGTCCAATTTTCCCTAGAAATTCTGATGTCTTTGCATTGTGGTTGTGCTTTCAGATGGCCAACCGTGTTCAAAACCAAGTGGTTCGCCTGACCCGGTGCCTCGACGTGCCCGGTCATACTGCTATGTTAGTCCGGGTAATGATTGAGACGGGCTACCGTTGGTATCCCGAATACACCGTCGAAGAGCAGTTCCGCGACTTTAATCAAAGCCAATATCTCTGCACCGTCAGGATATTTCCTTCTTATCCTGGATCTACCGAGCCCCTTCACTGTTCCTATGGACTCGGGGTTACTGTTGAGATGGCTGTGCAGGATGCTGCCTATTCCATGATGACCATCTTGCGAGTCCGAACTGTCCTGCTTCGGAACACCGACTTCCGTTACATGCCAGCTTCACTTCCGGGAGCGCAAGGGTATCTTCAGGCTATCTATGCTGACTCCACTCAGGAGGACTCATTAACTCGTACCACTGCCGAGATGCTCGAAGATAAGGACCGAGAGAATCGGGCCTTGAGGCTGGAGCTTTTCAATACCCGTGCTGATCATTGGGCCACATTGACTCGGTTTGCACCTGCGGTGCAAGCTGGATGTATGGATACAAGGGATCTGTATCCTATGAGATCAGCTCTGCCAGACATGGTGGATTGGCGTGATGTGGGAGGCATCACCCCACCCCGTGGTCCCCGCAGGCCACCGTTTGTTGGTCCAAGACCTCATCCTAGCCCCTATGGTCCACAGGCTCCTCGGGACCGTCTGTTCTTGGATGGTCACGTTGAACTTCCAGGCTATGGAGGTGACTTCTATGAGGACTACTACGAAGCTGTCTGAGTTAGTAGTAGTACCACTAGTATTGTAGCAGTTGTATCTCCACTGTCCTGCGTGACTTGTGGAATACGACTTGGTGTGTAGTCAATCCCGGAGGTGTAGACAAATAACGTATAGGAGCTTGGAATGCCTCCGATGAGATGTAATGTCTTTCATCATAGTTGTACTGTAGCCTGGGCTTGTACTAAACTATGTATGATGTGTATGACCGTTGGTATATATATGGCAGTTTTATATTACCATGACATACGGATGAACATCTCTGCATTCCGCGTTATCCATTACATTCCGCACTTCCTTGCTAAGTTTGAGCCATCCTTATCTAAACCATTGTCTTGTTTTCTCCTAGGATGGTCAACACCCGCAGCAACCCTGCTGCCTCGGAGCAGGGGGAAGCCAGTGCAGCTAGGGGTGAAAATCTGCCTCCCCGCCTTCTCTGGCCGAGGTAATGCTGGAGGCGGAAAGAAACAAGCGTGAGACTAACCGCCTGCTAGAGCGGATTGAGCAAAACACTGCACGCCACCCGCGAAATGACTTGGTGTCGATCAATGACTTTATCAAGCTGTACCCACCAACGTTTAACCATTCCGTCGAACCCCTCGACGCGGATGACTGGCTTCGCACCATCACTCACAAGCTACGTTCTGCCAACGTAGCCGAAGCCGACAAGGTTACCTATGCTGCCTACCACCGCGAAGGCCCTGCTAGCCTTTGGTGGGAAAACTTCGAAGCTATGCGCCCGGTCGGCCAAATCACTACTTGGGCTGAGTTCAGTGAGGCTTTCCGCGAGCATCACATTCCGGAAGGTCTCATGGATCGCAAGAGGGAGGAGTTCTGCAACTTCACCCAAGGAAGACTGACTGTGGATGCTTATAGTCGTGAATTTGGAAATCTGGCACGCTATGCTCCCGAAGAGGTATCTACTGACGCTAAGAAGCAAGCAAGGTTCCGCAAGGGACTTAGCCCTAAGCTTCGCCGCGATCTTCGTCTGCACGAGTGCACCTCCTTTCAGAAGTTGGTCAATAAAGCCATCAGTGCTGAGACAGGCCAGACTGATTATGACGCTTCACGCAAGCACTCCCGTGACTTTGGCTCTTCATCCGGCTCTGGAGCTCAGAAGCGCCGGGTGTGGATCCCAAGCACGGCACTGCCACCCAGGTTCATCCCAAGGCCATCCTTTGAGGCGCCTCATCCCAACCAGCAATTTGCACCGCCCAAGCCCTATGGTGGCCCCGCTGCTAATGCTGCTCCATGCCCCAATGTGGTGACATGCTTTAAGTGTGGAGAGCCGGGTCACTATAGCCGAGAGTGTCCCCAGAACAACAACCCCAATCAAACTGGAAAGTCCATTGGCCGTGGTAAGCCCGCGGGAAAAACATTCTACGCCAAGCCGGTCACCACTGCACGTGGCCATGTCAACTATGTTTCAGCCGAGGAGGCTCATGAGGATCCCAACGTCGTCCTTGGTACGCTCCTTGTTAACTGCCATCCGACATCTGTTCTTTTCGATACTGGAGCATCTCATTCATTCATATCCGAGAGCTATGCTCGATTGCATAACACGACATTCTGTGACATGCCCACTTCCATGGTAATTCAAACTCCGGGTTCCAAATGGCAAACTTCTAGAGTAAGCCATGGGAACGAAATTCTTGTCGATAGACTTGTCTTCCTTGCATCCTTAATAGCTCTCAAGTCCTCGGACATAAACATCATCTTGGGTATGGACTGGATGTCAGCTCATTATGCTAAAATCGATTGTGCCACTAGAACCGTTCAACTTACTCACCCATCGGGCAAGACAGTCAATGTCTTAACTCGAGTGGCCAAGCGCCAACTTTACTCCTTAAATGCCAACCCCCTTCCAGACCTTGAGGATGTTCCGGTAGTCCAAGACTTTCCGGATGTCTTTCCAGAAGAACTGCCAGGTGTTCCACCTGACAGGGATGTTGAGTTTGTGATAGACCTTGTTGCAGGAACCGTTCCAATTTCTAGAAGACCCTACAAGATGGCACCCCTAGAACTAGCCGAGCTTAAGAACCAACTCGATGAGTCCTTGAAAAAGGGTTTCATCCGTCCTAGTTCCTCTCCTTGGGCTTGCCCCGTCCTCTTCGTTAAGAAGAAGGATGGAACGGATCGAATGGTTGTGGATTACCGCCCTGTCAACCTGGTCACCATCAAGAACAAATACCCGCTTCCCAGGATTAACGATCTGTATGATCAGCTCGCTGGATCCTCAGTCTTTTCCAAGATGGATTTGAGATTGGGCTACCATCAAATCAAAATCAGAAATGGGGACATTCCCAAAACGGCCTTTGTTACTCGTTATGGCCAATACGAGTACACCGTCATGTCCTTCGGTTTAACCAATGCCCCAGCCACCTTCTCGCGGTTAATGAACTCGGTTTTCATGGAGTACTTGGATAAATTCGTCGTAGTATACCTCGATGACATACTCATCTACTCCAAGAATGAAGAGGAACATGCCGAACATCTAAGGCTGGTATTGATGAAACTTTGAGAGCATCGCCTTTATGCCAAATTCTCCAAGTGTGAATTTTGGTTGCCAGAAGTGACCTATCTAGGCCATGTAATCTCTGGTAAGGGTATTGCTGTCAATCCCGAGCGAGTTCAAGCCGTCCTTGATTGGACTCCACCTGAGACGGTTAAGCAAGTTCGGAGCTTCCTTGGCTTAGCAAGCTATTGCCGCCGCTTCGTCGAGAATTTCTCCAAGGTTGCTAAACCTCTAACTGAACTCCTCAAGAAAGATAAAAAGTTCGAGTGGACTCCACAGTGCGAGTTCAGCTTTCAGGAACTGAAAAGACGCCTGACATCTGCTCCCGTACTGGTACCACCAGATTTCTCCAAGGACTTTATTATCTACTGCGACGCCTTGTGACAAGGACTAGGTTGCATACTCATGCAGGATCGTCAGGTAATTGCCTATGCTTCACGGCAATTACACCCACATGAGGAAAATTATCCCACACATGATCTAGAGCTTGCAGCTGTAGTCCATGCACTTAAAACCTGGCGACATTACCTCCTCGGTAATCGTTGCGAGATCTTCACCGATCACCAAAGTTTGAAATATATCTTCACCAAACCAGACTTGAATCTCAGGCAAAGACGTTGGGTTGAGTTGATCTCGGATTACGACTTAGGAATAGCTTACACCCCGGGCAAAGCCAATGTCATGGCTGATGCACTAAGCCGTAAATCCTATTGTAATAACCTGATGTTACAACAGAGTCAACCACCTCTCCATGAGGAATTCCGTAAGCTTAACCTTCACATTGTTCCTCAAGGATTCCTATCCACACTGGTGGCGAAACCTACCCTTATGGATCAAATCATAACCGCCCAGCGATATGATAAGGGCATATCCCGGATTAAGGAAAACATCGCTAGCGGAGTTGCTAAATGTTTCTCCATGGATGAGCGAGGTGCTGTCTTCTTCGAGAACCGTTTGGTGGTTCCCAAGAAACAACATCTGCGCCAGTTGATCCTTAAGGAAGCTCATGAATCCCCTCTCACCATTCATCCCGGTAATACTAAAATGTATCAAGACCTACGCCAGAGGTTTTGGTGGATTAGGATGAAGAGAGAAATCGCCCAATACATTGCTAATTGCGACGTTTGTCGTCGTGTTAAAGCAGAGCATCAACGGCCAGCTGGCACCCTTCAACCTTTGGCTATTCCCGAATGGAAATGGGATAAAATCAGTATGGATTTCATCACTGGGTTTCCCAGGACCAAGAGAGGGAATAATGCCATCTTCGTCATGATCGACCGTCTTTCCAAAGTAGCCCACTTTCTACCTGTTCATGAGAGTATCATCGCTAGCCAGCTAGCCGAATTATACATCTCCCGAATAGTGTCTCTTCATGGTGTTCCATTGGAAATTAACTCAGACCGTGGGAGTCTCTTCACCTCTCGATTTTGGGAAAGTTTCCAAAATGCTATGGGAACTCGTCTCTCTTTTAGTACTGCCTTCCATCCTCAATCAAGTGGTCAAGTAGAGCGAGTTAATCAAATTCTGGAAGATATGCTCCGAGCTTCTGTCATCTCGTTCAGAATGAGTTGGGAGAAATGCCTTCCATTCGCGGAGTTTGCTTATAACAATAGTTATCAAGCCAGCTTGGGCAAGGCTCCTTTCGAAGTTCTCTATGGACGAAAATGTCGAACGCCTCTTAACTGGTCAGAAATCGGGGAAAGACAACTCTTTGGACCGGATATGATTCAGGAAGCAGAAGAGCAGGTTCGCGTTATTCGTGAGAAATTGAAAACAGCCCAATCTCGTCAAAAGAGTCAATATGATCGTAAACATAAGCCTATGACTTATGAAGTCGACGAGAAGGCTTACCTTCGGGTTACTCCGTTAAAGGGAACCCATCGTTTCGGTATCAAAGGCAAATTGGCCCCTCGTTACATTGGACCCTTTCGCATTCTTGCCAAACGAGGAGAAGTTGCCTACCAATTGGAACTACCTCCGCATCTTTCCAGAGTTCACGATGTCTTCCACGTTTCACAACTCAGGCGTTGCTTCGCGGATCCTATCCGTGGAGTGGACCACGAAACGCTTGATCTACAAGATAACCTCTCCTATCAGGAATATCCCATTCATATCCTTGATCAAGCCGAGCGTACCACTCGACGTCATAATATCAAGTTTCTCAAGGTTCAATGGTCACACCATTCCGAGAAAGAAGCCACTTGGGAAAGGGAGGATCGTCTTCGACTTGAGTACCCCACCTTCTTCCCGGAGGATCCTAAATCTCGGGACGAGATTCTTTTGAGTGGGGGTGAGTTGTCACACCCTAGCTAGTTCAAGCATTAGAGTGTGCATCATGTTTAAATTTCTCTTAAATTTGAAATGGGGAAGGCAGAAACCCCCAACACCCCCTTGGAAACAATTAGGGTTTACTAAAATTATTTTCAATGAACCTGAAATGCCCTTCTAAAAAGTTCGCCCTCTTTGTCTTGGGTTAAAACCTCTGGCAAAATTGGTGCACAATTTTCTAGGTCAACAGAAGGTCATTGAATTAAATCATAAGTATTTGAATTTGGGCATTTAAATACTATAAAATAAATTAAATGCTCAAATAATTCTGGAAATAAATGTTTGCTGTTGGAAATATTCTAACAGAGCCCACAATTATTTTCAGGATTTTTGGAAACGTTTTAGTATTTTTAATAAAGCCCAACAGTTGCAGTTAAATAGAAAAAAAGAAACAAATAAAAAAAAGAGAGAGGGAAGCCCACCTGGGCCTTACCTGTGCTGGCCAGCCCACCTGGCTCGGCCCAGCCGACTGGCCCTGCCAGTCGTCGTCCTCCTCGCGCCAGAAGGACGCAGAGCGCCTGGCCAGCGCCCGCGGCCACACGCCGGCCACCTCCTGCTTCTACCGACGCATGGAGATGCCTAGGGGTGCCACGCGACCCCCCCACGTCCCCTCTCATCCTCTCGCACTCTCCCCCTCGCCTCCCTCACTCTCTCCCGCGATGGCCGAGCGCGTCCCTCGCCGCCGATCACCGTAGTTGCCACCAGAGCCACTCCCTCGCCCCTCCGACGAGCCCAATCGCTCCGCCTCGTCTCCCTGGACCTCTCCATCGACCCACGCAAGCTTGGACGACCCCAAGACGACGTGGTGCCCTTCTTCCCCATCCACGGCCGCCGGACGCCGTCATTCGATTCGCCGGCCTCAAGTCCTCCCCGAGCTCGCTGACCCCCTCTCCGACCCTACTGTGAGCTCCTCTTCCTTTCTCCCTAGCTTCTGTGCTCGTTCGGCCTCCGTAGCCGCCATTCCCACCGCACCCGAGAGCTCCCCGCCGCCGACCATGGCACCGTCGTGGCTAGAGCCACAGTGGCTCGAGGCCAAGCTCGCCGGTGTGCTCAGCGCAACACCAGGAACCCGTAGCCACCACCAGCTCCTTCTCCCGTGCACCGTAGCGTCGAATCCATCCACGCCCGAACTCCGGCGACCGCCAAGGTCGTCGCCGGCGTCGTTTCGGGCGTCCCCGTGTCCAACCACTTGCACCACTGGATGCGGTAGCTCCCCAGCTACGCGTAGCACGTCTCCGCCATCGATTTGGTCACCGGAGGACCAAATCCGAAGCCCTCCACTGTCCCGGGCCTCGCCGGCGTCGAGTCGCCGGCGAGTTTGACCCAGTTTGACTCCTGGGTGGGCCCAGGTAGACCCCCTGAGTCTATGACAGGTGGGGCCGGTCTGCTAACTAATTTGGGATTAGTTTTAATTAATTTTAATTAAATCAGTCACTGACATTTGGGCCCAGGCCCCATTGACAGCTAATTAGTGTTAATCTAATCCTGTTAATTAGCTGAGAGGCTGACAGAAGGGGCCCACCAGTCAGGTTTGACCTGGGCTGGCGCCTTTGACCTGCTGAGGTCAGCATGACACAATGCTGATGCAGTAATGCATTTTCTGGATTTATTTTTATTCAGGAATTTCCAGAAAATAGTTAAAACTTCTAAAAATCATAGAAAATCAACCATAGCTCCAAATGAAATAATTTATATATGAAAAATTATCAGAAAAATTCAATCTATCCATCTGTAATGGTTTGATGGATGACAAAACAAGTTTACCATGCTGTTTAAGCAGAATAAGGAAATGCACTATTAAGGCCATGTTTAATGAGCTAATATTTGAATCTTTGATTCAAATGAGTTCATTCCTTTCTGTTATAACTTGCATTAGGCCAAGACACAATCATATTGCCATGTCATAGCATGCATCATATTGTTGCATATCGCCATGTGTTGATTGTGTTCCGATGTGTTCTTCGTGGTAGGTTCTGCCTCCGAGGATATTCACGAGTATCCAACTGAAGGGCAGTATCCCACTACCACTCCATCAGGCAAGCAACCATTGATCATTCCGATACAACCCATGTTCTCGCTTCTGCTCTTATTTACTGCATTAAGACAACGCGATTCAAACTGCTGTGTGCTACGGTAGTTGAACCCTTATCCTCTGCATGACCTGTCATTGCCACAGTAACTAGATGAAACACACTAGCATGTGTAGGAGTTGATTGAGCCATGTATGTGATTCCTACCTTGCTATGCCTGCTATGCTTAGAGTTGTGTCAGGTCTGGTTCATCTGGGTGATGGGCCAGAGTGAAATGCTTATGCCGGTAATGTGAGGGATGTGTTGAACATGTTTTGGTAAAGTTATCGATGAGAGGCCATGTAGGAGTACATGGTGGGTTGTTTCATTGAGGCCGTCCCTAAGAACTGAGATCTGTATGTGTGATTTAAGATTCAGCTACTACCATGCATTGGGATCCTTAATTGACCCTCTCGGCTTCTTAACCACCCTAGTACTCTGTCCAGGAGTTGCAACTAGTTTTTGGTGTTTGTAGGTTACGTGTTGGCGGCCGTGCGTAGCGCTGACCCTAGGGGTGGGCTATGTTGCAGTAGATACACCGTGGCACGGTGTACCGAGTCACCCGTTTGGTGTCTCGGGAACCCTGTTCACATCGTTCGGGTCCGTATGTGGAAACCTCGGCTGGACTCCCTGCGGATGGAACCTGGATAGGCGATAAACCTGGACTAGAGACTTAAGTGTTTAGGTAGGCCGTGGCCGACACCCTCACTGGGCTTCCGCTTGAAGGTTGCCGAGTACATGTCGTGTAAACGGCGGTAAGTGGTGAAAGCGTGTATGAAGAAGTACACCCCTGCAGGGTATAAAACTATTCGAATAGCCGCGTCCGCGGTAAAGGACTACTTGGTTGCCTATACAGTTCATAGACAAGTTAATGGGTACTAATAAAAGACTCAAGATAAGTGTGAGTACCGAGGATGGCCCTCTTGTAGGATGACGAGGGAGGATCCCCGGTGGAGTATTGTGTTGGTGAGTAGTGGACTCGTGTGCGAAAACTATTGTACTGGTGAAGTTCCGTAGGATAGCTTAGCCAAGAGTCAAAGCTGGCTTGCTGCATTTAACCCCACCACCTTCTTGAGAATAAGCATGTATAGTAGGTTCTGATGTAAGACTTGCTGAGTACCTTTGTACTCATGTTTGCCTAATTACTGTTTTTAGACGACAACACCGCCCCCTCCGATGGGTTCTACGTAGACCTTGACGTCGACGAGTGACTAGCCACCCAGGTGGTGATCCTGGCCATGGAGGGGCCTATGTAGATAGACAGGCTTCGAAAAGCCTTCTTTCTTTCTAGAGTCCGTACTCAGACTAGTTGCTTCCGCATGTGCTTGTATGATTGTATGACTTGAGTGTCGGGTCATGTGACCCCTATCTGTATGAACATGTTATGTATGGCTCTCTGGAGCCTTTAAATAAAGTACTTGAGTTGTAGAGTTTTGTTGTGATGCCATGTTGTATGTACTCATATCGGGCATATTGTGTGTATGATTGAAATGTTTGGTATGAGTGGGATCCGACAATCTAGTTGTTTATCCTTGGCAGCCTTTCTTATGGGGAAATGTAGTCTAGTGTTCCTCGAGCCATAGTAGTCCGCTACAGCCCGGTTCACCGGAGTCCTGCTAGCCCAGCACTACTGCTCAGGACACTTGACTGGCCGGCATGTGTTTCACTTCGTTCCTATGTCTGTCCCTTCGGGGAAATGTCACGCGGTGATATTCGGAGTCCTGCCTAGCCTGCTACAGCCCGGGTTCCCCGGAGTCCTGTTAGCCCAGTGCTACAGCCCGGAATCACTCGCTGATGACCGACATGTTCGATGTGATTCATGTATGCCTGTCTCCATAGGTCTGTGCCGCTTTGGGTTCATGACTAGCCATGTCGGCCCGGGTTCTCTGTCATATGGATGCTAGCGACACTATCATATACGTGAGCCAAAAGGCGCAAACGGTCCCGGGCCATGGTAAGGCGACACCCATGTGATACCGTGCGTGAGGCCGCAAATTGATATGAGGTGTTACCGGCTAGATCGGTGTGACTTGGAATCGGGGTCCTGACAAGTGACGATCAAGAACAAGTACCCACTACCAATGATCAATGATTTGTTTGACCAGCTGCAGGGAGCTAAAGTATTCTCCAAGATCGATCTTAGATCAGGATACCACCAGCTAAAGATCCGAGAACAGGATATACCTAAAACAGTTTTTACCACAAGGTATGGGCTATATGAGTACACTGTCATGTCTTTTGGATTGACTAACGCCCCTGCCTATTTTATGAGTATGATGAATAAGGTGGTCATGGAGTTCTTGGATAAGTTTGTTGTGGTGTTCATTGATGACATATTGGTGTACTCGAAGAATGAAGAAGAACACAAGGAACATTTGCGCTTAGTTCTCGAGAAGCTCAGGGCACATCAATTATACGCCAAGTTCAACAAATGTGAGTTTTCGTTGAAGGAAGTTGGATTTCTCGGACATGTTATATCAAGAGAAGGTATAGCAGTAGACCCTACCAAGGTTCAGTTTGTCACTGAGTGGTTGGCACCCACCTCGGTTGGAGAGATATGCAGTTTTCTTGGACTCGTAGGATATTGCTAGAGATTCATTGAGAACTTTTCCAAGATTGCAAAGCCCATGACGGAATTGTTGAAGAAGGACACCAGGTTCAAATGGACCGAAGAATGTGAGGCCAGTTTCCATGAGTTGAAGAAATGTTTAGTTACAGTCCCAGTGCTAATTCTTCTGGATATACGCAAGGACTTCCAAGTATATTACGACGCTTCTCGCCAGGGACTTGGAGGTGTACTTATGCAAGACGGAAGAGTTGTTTCATATGCCTCACGATAGCTTCGACCTCATGATTTGAATTATGCTACGTATGATTTGGAGCTAGCAGCCGTAGTGCATGCGCTCAAGACCTGGAGACATTTCCTTATTGGAAACCGTTGTGATGTATACACAGATCACAAGAGTTTGAAGTATATCTTCACGCAGAAGGAGTTGAATCTCAGGCAAAGGAGATGGTTGGAGCTCATAAAGGATTATGATATGAAGTTACACTATCATCCAGGAAAGGCCAATGTTGTAGCAGACGCTTTAAGCCGCAAGAGTTATGTAAATACTATCGTAACCGGAGGATTACCACAGGAGTTGGCCGACGATCTCAAGGAACTACGGATGGAGATAGTTCTGAGAGGTTTTGTTGCAGCTTTGGAAGTATAGTCCACGTTATTGGGAAAGATTCGAGAAGCCCAAAAGATTGACAAAGAGATTGCAGAGATAAAGGAGAAGATGAATAAAGGAAAAGCCAAGGGTTTTCGTGAGGACGAACATGAAACCTTATGGTTTGAGGATCGTATTTATGTGCCTAGTGACCCAGAGATCGGGAAGTTAATACTTCAGGAAGCTCATGACTCGCCATACTTGATTCACCCCGGAAACACCAAGATTTACTTGGATTTGAAGGAACGTTTCTGGTGGACAGGTATGAAGAAGGATATTGCCGAGTATGTAGCCGTGTGCGACGTCTGTCAAAGAGTTAAGGCAGAACATCAGAAGCCAGCAGGATTTCTACAGCCTATGCTGATACCCGAATGGAAGTGGGATAAGCTTGGCATGGATTTTATCACCGGATTACCCAGGACAAGATTAGGTTATGACTCCATCTGGGTAGTAGTTGATCGCTTAACCAAAGTGGCTCACTTTATCACCGTGAAAACCACTTATACGAGCACGGAGTTGGCCAAGATATATATGACCAGGATCGTATGTCTGCATGGAGTTCCTAGAACCATCGTATCAGATAGAGGAACATAGTTTACCTCGAAGTTTTGGAATCAGTTGCACCAGACTTTGGTTACCGGGCTAGAGTTCAGTATAGCCTTTCATCCGCAGACAGATGGACAGACTGAGAGAGTCAATCATATCCTGGAGGACATGTTGAGAGCTTGTGCGCTAGATTATGGATCTAGTTGGCATGATAATTTGCCTTATGCAGAGTTCTCATATAACAACAGTTACCAGGCTAGTTTGCAGATGGCCCCTTTGAAGCCTTGTATGGAAGGAGGTGCAGGACACCATTGATGTGGGATGAAGTGGGAGACTGTCAGTTGTTCAGACCATATTTAATCAAGGAGTCTGAAGAGAAGGTTAAGTTAATTCATGATAGACTAAAGGTAGCTCAGTCCAGGCAAAAGAGTTATGCCGATACTAAACGCAAGGAGGTAGCCTACGAAATCGGAGACAGAGCATATCTACGTGTATCATCACTTCGAGGAGTTAAAAGATTTGGAGTCAAGTTAAAGTTAGCCCCTAGATTTGTAGGACCATACCGAGTTTTGGAACGTATGGGAGAAGTGGCCTACAAGTTGGAATTACCCGAAGGTTTGTCAGGAGTTCATGATGTGTTTCACGTTTCCCAGTTAAAGAAGTGCCATGCAGAGATGACCGATATTCCTCTGAGAGATACAGTGCCCCTGGAAGCAATTTAGTTGGAGAGTGATCTAACCTACGAGGAGAAACCCGTCAAGATTCTCGAGTTTGCCAGCCGAGTTATACGCAGCAAGGTCATCAAATTTTGCAAAGTTCAGTGGAGCCACCATACGGAGGAGGAAGCCACCTGTGAGAGAGAAGAAGACCTACGGAAAGACCACCCACACCTATTTGCTAACCAGCCTGAATCTCGAGGGCGAGATTCATCTTAAGGGGGGTAGGTTTGTAACATCCTAATTTTTCAATTTGGATGTTAATCATTAGGTCATCATATGCATCCATGCTCTTTGCATTTTTATTTGGTTTTATTTGAACAGTTTGATCCTAAAGACCTTAAGCAACTCAAGGACCATTTGAGAGAGTTGGAGTGAGGGAGTCTTGGATTAGGGGGTATCCGGACAGCCGGATTATATCCTTTGGCCGGACTGTTGGACTATGAAGATACAAGATTGAAGACTTCGTCTCGTGTCCGGATGGGACTCTACTTGGCGTGGAAGGCAAGCTAGGCAATACGGATGTGTATATCTCCTCCTTTGTATCCGACCTTGTGTAACCCTAGCCCCCTCTGGTGTCTATATAAACCGGAGGGTTTTAGTCCGTAGGACAACATACAATCATACCATAGGCTAGCTTCTAGGGTTTAGCCTCTCCGATCCCGTGGTAGATCAACTCTTGTAATACTCATATCATCAAAAATAAATCAAGCAGGACGTAGGGTTTTACCTCCATCAAGAGGGCCCGAACCGGGGTAAAACATCGTGTCCCCTGCCTCCTGTTACCATCCGCCTTAGACGCACAGTTTGGGACCCCCTACCCGAGATCCGCCGGTTTTGACACCGACATTGGTGCTTTAATTGAGAGTTCCATTGTGTCGTCGCCAGAAGGAAGGATGTCTCGCCTCGTCTTTAAAGACGGTACTACTGTGGGGGGAGCTTTGGCTGTCGGCCAAACTCTCCGGCTAGGCGATTTCATCATGACCTCCTGTTCGGCTGCCGCGCCGACGATGACTTCTCGGGTCATCGAAAACAACCTCCACGTCAAATCGGCACTCGCCGAACAGATGGATCCAATGGAGCTCGCCTCCCTAAACGAGCTCTTGGATCGCATCGCGACCCTGGGAGTCGCTACAGACTATGATCGGATTGGGGTTAAACCCGATCAAAGGGAGATTAACTCTTCGCCGATCACCCATCATATTGTAGTGGTGGAGGAACAATGCGGTGACCTCTCCTCTATATTGAGGACCAACTATGTCCAGATTCCTGAGCTCTCCGAGCCGGATACCCGTTCGCGGGAGGACAACATCCAATCCCTGAACTTAGAGTCAGGCAGTGGGCCAGGATTATCGGGTAACACCCCGGAACCAGAATTTCCAAAATTGTAAATTCCTCGGCCCCTGGATCCCAGATCGGGTAAGGGTTCGGATTCAATTCCACCCACCCACCCAAACATAAGCGATCTTTCCCACATCAGGCAAGAGCCCCAGGAAACAGTACATCACTATTGGGCCAGATTCCTCCTTGCGATGAACAATGTCAAGGACTGTCGCGAGGAAGATGCAATCTTATTTTTCTGCAATAATTGCACGGACAAGGGAATCCTTAACGCCATAAATCGCCATGAGATATCACGCTTCGCTGACTTGGCGTCCATAGTACGAAAGTACTGTGCGATGGAAAGTGCCTGGAAAACCGAAACAAACTTTTGGGATAATCCGGCCCTAAATACGAACCCAGTCCAAAATAAAAGGGTGCACTATCAAAAGACACCCGGGTCAACTACCAAAAAGCAAAAACCCTCTATAGGGCATGGAACCGTACTGGAGGGATGGCTCAATGGACCCTGCAAAATTCATAGTACAGCGGATACAATACCAACGCACAGCCTTAGAGCATGTTGGATACTCCAGCAGGTGGCCAAAAGTGGTGAGGATCTTCTTATCCCAAAGGCCACAGAGCACCATCCTGTGGATAACAATACGGTATTAACAGTCTTTGAGACATTTGCGTCAAATAATAGGCGCAAGCGAACACTCCGTAGCATGGCCGAAATCTGCCACGTAGCAGCAATAAATCCATGGAGTGACACGACTATTACCTTCAATGCCAGTGATGAACCTAAATTCCGAACAGCCCGAGCACCAGCCGCAATGGTCCTCAGTCCAATTGTGGACGGCTTTCGACTCACCAAAGTACTCATGGACGGCAGCAGCGGATTAAACCTCATCTACGAGGAAACTCTTCAAAAAATGGAAATAGACTGGAACCGCATTGAGCAAAGTAGCACAACCTTCAGAGGAATCATACCCAGTCGGGAGGCACGATGCGCTGGGGAAATCACACTAGATGTGGTATTCGGTACGCCAGAGAATTATAGGTCCGAAGAAATTACATTTCAAGTGGCCCCGTTCAGCAGTGGATACCACACCCTTTTAGGACGTGAGGCATTCACGATCTTCCAAGCTATACCCCATTATGGGTACATGAAGCTCAAAATTCCCGGGCCCAACGGAATCATCACTCTCGCCAGTGATCCGGACACAACACTCCGCGCCGAAAACAAAACAGCCGCACTGGCCCTCGAGGCATTATCTGAAGCCCTCTCAGCCGAGGAATTAACCATGCTATGCTCCACAGTGGACAGGGACGACGTGATACTCGATAAGAGATCCAAGTCCACCTCTTTTAAACCAGCGGATGAAATAGTCAAATTCCAAGTCCACCCAATGGACCCTACAAAAACAGCCTCCATCGGGGCACAATTAAACCCCGCCGTGGACGCCGCACTACGAGAGTTCCTGCGCGAGAATTGGGACATATTCGTCTGGCACCCCTCAGACATGCCAGGAATCCCATGCAGGCTGGCCGAGCATAGCTTCAATATCCTAAAGGGATTCAAGCCGGTCAAGCAAGCTCTTCGGCGTTTCTCCAAACCTAAGAGACAGGCCATGGGAGAGGAACTAGCCAAGTTATTGGAGGCCGGATTCATCAGAGAGATAAAACACCCGGACTGGCTAGCAAACCTGGTGATGGTACCAAAGAAGGATAAATCCTGGCGCCTTTGTGTCGATTTCAAGGACCTCAATAAAGCTTGCCCAAAGGATCCCTTCCCCCTCCCCCGCATCGACCAAATTATCGATGCTACCGTAGGACACGAGTCATTGTGTTTCCTCGACGCATACTCCGGTTACCAGCAAATCAAGATGGCAAAGTCCGACCAAGCCGCAACGACATTCATCACACCATACGGTCCCTTCTGTTTCAACACAATGCCTTTTGGGCTCAAAAACGCTGGTGCAACATATCAGCGCGTGATTGAAACATGTCTGGAGAAACAAATCGGCAAAACAGTAGAGGCATACGTAGACGATGTGGTCGTCAAAACCCAACACGTCGACTCTTTGATAGACGACTTGAGGCTCACATTCGACAACCTCCGAACATACGACATTAAGCTCAATCCGGAAAAATGTGTTTTCGGCGTACCAGCCGGAAAGCTCCTGGGTTTCATTGTCTCCAGTAGAGGTATTGAAGCTAACCCGGCCAAAATCCGAGCTTTGTCACAGTTGGCTACCCCAACAGACCTGAAACAAATCCAAAAGTTAACAGGATGTGTGGCGGCTCTAAGCCGCTTTATCTCTCACTTTGGAGAAAAAGCTTTACCCCTTTATCGCCTCCTCTGGCGCACCGAACACTTTGAGTGGACGGACGCTGCCACAGCCGGATTGGGAGAAATAAAGGCCATTTTGGCAACCAACCCAATCCTGGCCGCGCCAAACATCGGCGAACCAATGTTGTTGTACATTGCAGCAACCCATCAAGTTGTAAGCGCAGTGCTCGTCATCGAACGAGAAGTTGACAGACATAAATTCCCTCTTCAAAAACTGGTATACTATGTATCCACTGTCCTCACTCCATGCAAATCACGGTAACCACATTATCAAAAGATAGCCTACGCGGTATTCATTGCATCCCGGAAGCTGCGACACTACTTTCAAGAGTGTTCGATTACAGTAGCCTCGGAAGTGCCACTTAATGATATTATAAACAACCGCGACGCTACGGGCTGGATTGCCAAATGGGCTATTGAGCTCCTCCAGTTCGACATAACATACAAACCTCGACGAGCCATTAAGTCGCAAGTATTGGCCGACTTTGTCGCTGAATGGACGGAGGCCGAACTCCCTAAAGAGTACGGCGCATACTCCAATTGGATCATGCACTTCGGCGGTTCTAGAATGCTGGCTGGTCTAGGGGCTGGCGTCGTCCTGACGTCCCCAACCGGAGATACCGTTCAGTATGTACTGCAAATATTGTACACAGACTCCAAGAACGCAGCCGAATATGAAGCCCTGTTGCATGGTCTTCGGATGGCAGTCTCCATGGGCATTCAACGCCTGGAGGTGCGTGGGGATTCAAACCTTGCAATATCTCAAGTAAATGAAGACTTTGATGCCAAGGATCCGAAAATGGCGGCCTACCGAAACACCGTCCTAAAAATGTCAGCTCGGTTCGAGGGGCTCAAATTTCATCATGTGGCTCGGGAAAACAATCAGGCGGCGGATATCCTCACCCGCATCGGCGCAAAACGCGACGCGGTCCCCCCCAACATTTTTCTGGAGAGGCTATTCAAGCCATCCGTAGTATGGGAAGGGGACACCGGTAACAATAATCTGGAACCGGCCAAAATACCCGATACCAAACACTCTGACACAATCGGAGGCTCCGCCACCGAAATAACACCTTCGGCCCACGTAATAATGGCCATCATAGCCCTGTGGACAGAACCATTCCTGGCCTACCTAACTAGGCAGGAACTTCCGGAGGACCACAATGAGGCACGCTGCATAGTGCGGCGATCTAAGGCCTACAGGGTACATGAGGGAGAATTGTATAAAAAAGCACTACCGGAGTCCTTCAAAGGTGTATCTCCGAAGAGGAAGGGCGGAACCTTTTGGCAGAAATTCACGCCGGACTCGGCGGTCACCATGCTGTAGCCCAGGCTCTTGTCAGCAAGGCCTTCCGTATAGGATTCTATTGGCCAACGGCCCGGGCAGATGCACAGGACTTGGTCCAACGTTGCGCCGGTTGCCAGCTCTTTGCAAATCAAAGCCACATGCCACCCACCGCCCTCCAAACAATCCCCATTATGTGGCCCTTCGTGGTCTGGGGGCTTGACATGGTTGGACCCCTTAAAGGGGGAACCCACAAGAAAAAATACTTACTGGTCATGGTGGATAAATTCACCAAATGGATAGAGGCCAAACCTGTTAAAACAGCCGAATCCGGACCAGTGATAGACTTCATATATGGGGTCGTACACCATTATGGCGTCCCCCACAGCATCATTGACAACGGCACAAACTTCACAGCCGATGAGGTAAAACTCTGGTGCAGCAAAATGGGCATCAAGCTCGATTATGCTTCAATCTATCACCCACAAACCAACGGTCAAGTCGAGCGAGAAAACGGTCTTATAATGAGCGGCATTAAACCCAGATTAGTGTGTTCCTTAACGGAGTCTAACACGCACTGGGTAGAGGAGCTCGACTCCGTACTGTGGGGGCTGCGGACCACGCCGAATCGTAGTACCGGATATACACCCTTCTTTATGGTGTACGGCGCAGAGGCAGTCTTGCCCTGTGACATAATTCATGACTCACCTCGAGTGCACATGTACGAAGAAAGAGAAGCCGAGCTCGATAGGCAGGACAGTCTGGACACCCTGGAGGAGGAGTGCGACGTAGCCAAAGCCTGTTCCGTATTTTATCAGCAATAGGCTCGCAGATACCAAAGCAGAGAAGTACGGGCCAAAACTTATAATGTTGGCGAACTAGTTCTACGTCTGCCGGATAAGAAAAAGAACAAGCTCGAGCCCAAATGGGAAGGTCCCTTCATTATTTACCAAGTTCTGACCGGTGGAGCGTACCGACTACGGGATGCACCGACTAATCTACTCGAGCCGAACCCATGGAACGCGACCAGGCTCTGAAGATTCTACGCCTAGCAGCGGACCCTGTGTTCGTCCCCTTCTTCTGTCCGTTTTTTATACATTATCTGTCTTGTTTTTCTTTCTTTCTTTTATTCTTTCTGCAGGCCTTCAAAGGCCAACTTGCGCCTCGTTTTCACATTACAGATGTGCTAGCCGCACTCATCATACCTGGGGGCTTCTTTCACAGAAGCTTGATTATTTATTTGGGCCTCGTGCCCCGCACATGTGTTATGCTTCCACATGTACCTTTTTTCGCCATTATATGCATCGATATGACTTAAGTTTTGGCCAAGCTGGGTTGCCTGGCTCTTGTATTTATGCCCTACGTTCCCGTTAATTCCGCTAGGGCATAAGGGGAGCACCTCTGCGATTGTTACTGCCGGGTCAGCCGGATGTGTACCTCAGACTAGGTGAAGCCGAAAGCTAGCGTTCTTAAGGGAATACTCGGTCGGTGAACAAAAGATGATTTTTATCTATTTTCCATATCTGCCCCTGATACGTCTCCAACGTATCTATAATTTTTGATTGCTCCATGCTATATTATCTACTGTTTTGGGCAATATTGGGATTTATTTTCCACTTTTATATTGTTTTTGGGACTAACCTATTAACTGGAGGCCCAACCTAGATTTGCTGTTTTATGCCTATTTCAGTGTTTCGAAGAAAAGGAATATCAAACGGAGTCGAAACGGAACGAAATCAACTGGAGAAGTTATTTTTGGAACGAAAGCCATCGAATAGACTTGGACTCCACGTCAAGAGATACGGGAGGTACTCACGAGGGTGGGGGCGCCCCCCTAGGGCACGCCCCCTGCCTCGTGGGGCCCCCGTGGATCCTCCGACGTACTTCCTGCACCCATATATATCGTCGTACCCTAAAACTTCCAGAGAGCACAATAGATCGGGAGTTCTGCCGCCAGAAGCCTCCGTAGCCACCGAAAGCCAATCTAGACCCGTTCCGGCACCCTGCCGGAGGGGGCAATCCCTCTCCGGTGGACATCTTCATCATCCCGGTGCTCTCCATGATGAGGTGGGAGTAGTTCTCCCGCGGGGCTGAGGGTATGTACCAGTAGCTATGTGTTTGATCTCTCTCTCTCTCTCTCTCTCTCGTGTTCTTGATTTGGCACGATCTTGATGTATCGCGAGCTTTGCTATTATATTTGGATCCTATGATGTTTCTTCCCCCCTCTACTCTCTTGTAATGAATTGAGTTTCCCCTTTGAAGTTATCTTATTAGATTGAGTCTTTAAAGATTTGAGAACACTTGATGTATGTCTTGCCATGGATATCTGTGGTGACAATGGGATATCACGTGATACACTTGATGTATGTTTTGGTGATCAACTTGCGGGTTCCGCCCATGAACCTATGCATAGGGGTTGGCACACGTTTTCGTTTGATTCTCCGGTAGAAACTTTGGGGCACTCTTTGAGGTTCTATGTGTTGGTTGAATAGATGAATCTGAGATTGTGTGATGCATGTCGTATAATCATACCCACGGATACTTGAGGTGACATTGGAGTATCTAGGTGACATTAGGGTTTTGGTTGATTTGTGTCTTAAGGTGTTATTCTAGTACGAACTCTAGGGCTGTTTGTGACACTTATAGGAATAGCCCAACGGATTGATTGGAAAGAATAACTTTGAGGTGGTTTCGTGCCCTACCATAATCTCTTCGTTCGTTCTCCGCTATTAGTGACTTTGGAGTGACTCTTTGTTGCATGTTGAGGGATAGTTATGTGATCCAATTATGTTAGTATTGCTGAGGGAACTTGCACTAGCGAAAGTATGAACCCTAGGCCTTGTTTCAACGCATTGCAATACCGTTTACGCTCACTTTTATCACTTGCTACCTTGCTGTTTTTATGATTTCAGATTACAAATACCTTTATGTACTATCCATATACCACTTGTTTCACCATCGCTTCGCCGAACTAGTGCACCTATACAATTTACTGTTGTATTGGGTGTGTTGGGGACACAAGAGACTCTTTGTTATTTGGTTGCAGGGTTGCTTGAGAGAGACCATCTTCATCCTATGCCTCCTACGGATTGATAAACCTTAGGTCATCCACTTGAGGGAAATTTGCTACTGTCCTACAAACCTCTGCACTTGGAGGCCCAACAACGTCTACAAGAAGAAGGTTGTGTAGTAGACATCAAGCTCTTTTCTGGCGCTGTTGCCGGGGAGGTGAGTGCTTGAAGGTATATCTTTAGATCTTGCAATCGAGTCTTTTAGTTTCTTGTTTTATCACTAGTTTAGTTTATAAAAGAAAACTATAAAAAAGTAAGTGAGTTTGTCTCATATGCTTCACCTTTTTAATATCTTTCGTGAGTATGATGGAAAGGATAATTGTGCTCAAGTGCTAGAAGAAGAAATATATAAAATGTTCGGCACTAAATATTTGAATGATGAGCATGATTGCAATGTTGTTAGTATGAATTCCTTGAATATCCATGATGCTAATGATATGCAAAGGCACAAGCTTGGGGAAGCTATGTTTGATGAAGATGATATTTTTTGTCCCCCAAGCTTTGATGAGCAAATTTATTATGATGAAAGCATGACTCCTATATACGATGATTATTGTGATGACACGTATGCTTTAAAGAATAATGATAACCATGAAACATGTCATCTTGATCTTAATTTTCAATCACATGATAGTTATTTTGTTGAGTTTGCTCCCACTATTATTCATGAGAAGAATTTTGCTTGTGTGGAGAGTAATAAAATTTCTATGCTTATAAATCATGAAAAGAATGCTTTAGGTGCTGGTTATATTGTTGAATTTATTCATGATTCTACTGAAAATTATTATGAGGGAGGAACATATGCTTGTAGGAATTGCAATAATATCAAGTTTCCTCTCTATGTGCTTAAAGTTTTGAAGTTATGCTTGTTTTACCTTCCTATGCAAGTTGATTCTTGTTCCCACAAGTTGTTTGCTCACAAAATCCCTATGCATAGGAAGTGGGTTAGACTTAAATGTGCTAGTCATATTCTTCATGATGCTCTCTTTATGTTTCAATTCTTATCTTTTATGTGAGCATCATTGACATCATCATGCCTAGCTAGGGGCGTTAAACGATAGCGCTTGTTGGGAGGCAACCCAATTTTATTTTTGTTCCTTGCTTTTTGTTCCTGTTTAGTAATAAATAATTCATCTAGACTCTGTTTAGATGTGATTTTATGTGTTTAATTAGTGTTTGTGCCAAGTAGAACCTTTGGGAAGACTTGGTGAAAGTCTTGTTGATCATGCTGTCAAAAACAGAAACTTTAGCGCTCACGAGAATTGCTGCCAATTTTATTTGGAGAGTGCTATTTAGTTAATTATTTTTTCATATGATTAATAGATAAATTCCTCAGGTCCATAAATTTATTTGAGAATTTTATGAGTTCCAGAAGTATACGTTTGATCCAGATTACTACAGACTGTTCTGTTTTTGACAGATTCTGTTTTTGATGTGTTGTTTTCTTATTTTGATGAATCTATGGCTAGTAAAATAGTTTATAAACCATAGAGAAGTTGGAATACAGTAGGTTTAACACCAATATAAATAAAGAATGAGTTCATTACAGTACCTTGAAGTGGTCTTTTGTTTTCTTATACTAACGGAGCTTACGAGTTTTCTGTTAAGTTTTGTGTTGTGAAGTTTTCAAGTTTTGGGTAGAGATTCGATGGACTATGGAATAAAGAGTGGCAAGAGCCTAAGATTGGGGATTCCCAAGGCACCCCAAGGTAATATTCAAGGATAACCAAAAGCCTAAGCTTGGGGATGCCCCGGAAGGCATCCCCTCTTTCGTCTTCGTTCATCGGTAACTTTACTTGGAGCTATATTTTTATTCATCACATGATATGTGTTTTGCTTGGAGCGTCAATTTATTTTGTTAGGATTTGCTTGCTGTTATTTAGAACAATGTTTTGCATCTTTTATTTCAATAAAAGTGGCATTGATAGCCTTTACTATGCCTATTTTAGAAGTCCACATGTTTGAAAACAGAAAGTTTACCGCTGTTGCAATAATTCCCTAGAAAATTCAGAATGTGATAAAATGTTGAAACCTTTTTAATATTAAGATCTGATAAATTTACTATAGTGGTAATTTTATTTCATAATTTTTGGAGCTAGGGAAGTATTGATGTTGCAGCATTCTTTACAGACTATCCTGTTTAGGCAGATTGCTGTTATGTTTGCATTGTTTGCATATGTTTGCTTCTTTAATGATTCTATTTGAGGATAGGACTATTAAATATGAAGAGGCATTTAGTATGAAATGTTGAATAATAATTTTAGTGATTTTATACAGTAGAGTATGATAAGGTTTTTGCAATGGTTTATACTAACTTATCTCATGAGTCCTTGTTGAGTTTTGTGTGGATGAAGCTTTTGAGATTTAGGGAGACCATGATATGAGAGGAATTAAGGAGACACAAAAGCTCAAGCTTGGGGATGCCCAAGGCACACCAAGATAATATTTCAAGAAGTCTCAAGCATCTAAGCTTGGGGATGCCCCGGTTGGCATCCCACCTTTCTTCTTCAACAACTACCGGTTAGTATCGGTTGATCCTAAGTTTTTGCTTCTTCACATGATGTTTGCTATTCTTAGATGTCATTTTCTTTTGTTTTGCTTGCTTCTTGAATAAAATACCAAGATATGAAATTATTAAATGTTAGAGAGTCTTCACATAGTTGCATAATTATTCGACTACTCATTGATCTTCACTTATATCTTTTGGAGTAGTTTGTCATTTGCTCTAGTGCTTCACTTATATCCTTTTAGAGCACGGTGGTGGTTCTATTTTATAGAAATAGATGAACTCTCATGCTTCACTTAGATTATTTTTAGAGTCTTAAATAGCATGGTAATTTGCTTAAAATCCTAATATGCTAGGTATTCAAGAATAATAAAATTCTCTTATGAGTGTGTTGAATACTATGAGAAGTTTGATACTTGATAATTGTTTTGAGATATGGAGATGGTGATATTAGAGTCATGCTAGTTGAGTGGTTATGAATTTGAGAAATACTTGTGTTGAAGTTTGTGATTCCCGTAGCATGCACGTATGGTGAACCGTTATGTGATGAAGTCGGAGCATGATTTATTTATTGATTGTCTTCCGTATGAGTGGCGGTCGGGGACGAGCGATGGTTTTTCCTACCAATCTATCCCCCTAGGAGCATGCGCGTAGTACTTTGTTTCGATAACTAATAGAATTTTGCAATAAGTATGTGAGTTCTTTATGACTAATGTTGAGTCCATGGATTATACGCACTCTCACCCTTCCACCATTGCTAGCCTCTCTAGTACCGCGCAACTTTCGCCGGTGCCATAAACCCACCATATACCTTCCTCAAAACAGCCACCATACCTACCTATCATGGCATTTCCATAGCCATTCGGAGATATATTGCCATGCAACTTTCCACCGTTCCTTTTATTATGACACGCTTCATCATTGTCATATTGCTATGCATGATCATGTAGTTGACATCGTATTTGTGGCAAAGCCACCGTTCATAATTCTTTCATACATGTCACTCATGAGTCATTGCACATCCCGGTACACCACCGGAGGCATTCATATAGATTCATCTTTGTTCTAGTATCGAGTTGTAATCATTGAGTTGTAAATAAATAGAAGTGTGGTGATCATCATTATTAGAGCATTGTCCCAAGTGAGGAATAAATAAAAAAATAAAAAAAGAGAAAGGCCATAAAAAAGAGAAAGGCCATAAAAAAAGAGAAGGCCCCAAAAAAGAGAAGGCCTAAAAAAAGAGAGAGAAATGCCATAAAAAAGAAAAGGCCCAAAAAATGAGAGAAAAGAGAGAAGGGACAATGTTACTATCCTTTTACCACACTTGTGCTTCAAAGTAGCACCATGATCTTCATAGTAGAGAGTCTCTCATGTTATCACTTTCATATACTAGTGGGAATTTTTCATTATAGAACTGGCTTGTATATTCCAACGATGGGCCTCCTCAAGTGCCCTAGGTCTTCGTGAGCAAGCAAGTTGTATGCACAACCACTAGTTTCTTTTGTTGAGATTTCATACATTTATAGCTCTAGTGCATCTGTTGCATGGCAATCCCTACTCACTCACATTGATATCTATTGATGGGCATCTCCATAGCCCGTTGATATGCCTAGTTGATGTGAGACTATCTTCTCCCTTTTTGTCTTCTCCACAACCACCATTCTATTCCACTTATAGTGCTATATCCATGGCTCACGCTCATGTATTGCGTGAAGATTGAAAAAGTTTGAGAACATCAAAAGTATGAAACAATTGCTTGGCTTGTCATCGGGGTTGTGCATGATTTAAATATTTTGTGTGGTGAAGATGGAGCATAGCCAGACTATATGATTTTGTAGGGATAACTTTCTTTCGCCATGTTATTTTGAGAAGACACAATTGCTTTGTTACTATGCTTGAAGTATTATCATTTTTATGTCAATATGAACTTTTGTCTTGAATCTTATAGATCTTAATATTCATACCACAAGTAAGAAGAATCACATTGAAATTATGCCAACTAGCATTCCACATCAAAAATTATCTTTTTATCATTTACCTACTCGAGGATGAGCAGGAATTAAGCTTGGGGATGCTTGATACGTCTCCAACGTATCTATAATTTTTGATTGCTCCATGCTATATTATCTCCTGTTTTGGGAAATATTGGGCTTTATTTTCCACTTTTATATTGTTTTTAGGACTAACCTATTAACTGGAGGCCCAGCCCAGATTTGCTGTTTTATGCCTATTTCAGTGTTTCGAAGAAAAGGAATATCAAACGGAGTCGAAACGGAACGAAATCAACTGGAGAAGTTATTTTTGGAACGAAAGCTCCCAGATAGACTTGGACTCCACGTCAGGAGATACGGGAGGTGCTCACGAGGGTGGGGGCGCCCCCCCTAGGGCACGCCCCTGCCTCATGGGGCCCCGTGGCTCCTCCGACGTACTTCCTGCACCCATATATATCATCGTACCCTAAAACTTCCAGCGAGCACAATAGATCGGGAGTTCTGCCGCCAGAAGCCTCCGTAGCCACCGAAAGCCAATCTAGACCCGTTCCGGCACCCTGCCGGAGGGGGCAATCCCTCTCCGGTGGACATCTTCATCATCCCGGCGCTCTCCATGACGAGGAGGGAGTAGTTCTCCCGCGGGGCTGAGGTTATGTACCAGTAGCTATGTGCTTGATCTCTCTCTCTCTCTCTCTCGTGTTCTTGATTTGGCATGATCTTGATGTATCGCGAGCTTTGCTATTATATTTGGATCCTATGATGTTTCTTCCCCCCTCTACTCTCTTGCAATGAATTGAGTTTCGCCTTTGAAGTTATCTTATCAGATTGAGTCTTTAAAGATTTGAGAACACTTGATGTATGTCTTCTCGTGGATATCTGTGGTGACAATGGGATATCACGTGATACACTTGATGTATGTTTTGGTGATCAACTTGCGGGTTCCGCCCATGAACCTATGCATAGGGGTTGGCACACGTTTTTGTCTTGATTCTCCGGTAGAAACTTTGGGGCACTCTTTGAGGTTCTATGTGTTGGTTGAATAGATGAATCTGAGATTGTGTGATGCATGTCGTATAATCATACCCACGGATACTTGAGGTGACATTGGAGTATCTAGGTGACATTAGGGTTTTGGTTGATTTGTGTCTTAAGGTGTTATTCTAGTACGAACTCTAGGGCTATTTGTGACACTTATAGGAATAGCCCAATGGATTGATTGGAAAGAATAACTTTGAGGTGGTTTCGTACCCTACCATAATATCTTCGTTCATTCTCCGCTATTAGTGACTTTGGAGTGATTCTTTGTTGCATGTTGAGGGATAGTTATGTGATCCAATTATGTTAGTATTGTTGAGGGAACTTGCACTAGCGAAAGTATGAACCCTAGGCCTTGTTTCAACGCATTGCAATACCGTTTACGCTCACTTTTATCACTTGCTACCTTGCTGTTTTTATAATTTCATATTACAAATACCTTTGTCTACTATCCATATATCACTTGTTTCACCATCTCTTCGCCGAACTAGTGCACCTATACAATTTACCGTTGTATTGGGTGTGTTGGGGACACAAGAGACTCTTTGTTATTTGGTTGCAGGGTTGCTTGAGAGAGACCATCTTCATCCTATGCCTCCTAAGGATTGATAAACCTTAGGTCATCCACTTGAGGGAAATTTGCTACTGTCCTACAAACCTCTGCAATTGGAGTCCCAACAACGTCTACAAGAAGAAGGTTGTGTAGTAGACATCAGCCCCCAGATGTTTTTTCCTGCGTTTCCTATCGCAGTCTGGACATGCACTTTAGGGCATGCTTACCCAGGGAAAGGAACCCTTAACGGAACTATTCTCCCTGGAAGATGTTTCTTACTACCCATGTAATATAACATAACTAGTTGGGCACTTGTCTGTTCAAGCACCAATGACCGCTACGCCTGGTCTCCACGTATACCCCGGTTCTTATATAACTGAGTGGGTATTCGGATACACTCCGGACTATCGGGTCCCGAGGTTGAAGCGAAAAGGTCCGCCATGACAAATGATCTACAATCCGGCTAGAAGGCATTATACATGTCACTTTAATTACATAGTCATGCAGACTGACTAAATTCCTCCTCTATACCATCCAACAGGTGGTCTAGCCTACAATCCTGTTGGGAATACTTTGCGGCTAATTCTACTTGCCCATAAACTAAGCTAACGGGGATCTCTTTTCCGTCGGGCCCCACAAGTCCGACCTCGGCCATGTGATTTGGGTCTGACTTGGTATACCGCGTCTTCACCATGGCCCAGGCTTCTCTGGCACCCTGTCGGCAGGCTGATATCTTCCATAATCGAAAGCGCCGCCGTGCTCCCTTGAGCTTCTCCGCAAGCTCTGCAATGCCCTCTGGCAGGGAGACGGACGGCCACAAGGCCTGGGCAACACCCTGCATCACCTGCCGAACTTGTTCGTGCAGATGTGACAGCTCGGATAGAAGATCACCCGCAGACCCGGGCATTTCCTCCACGGGACGACCCGTCAGTATACCTACAGACATAACGCTGTTAGTCGGCTTCTTCGCCGAACTCCTTTAAAAGGATTCGTTCAAGCACTTACTGAAAATGCCGCGCCGAAGCCGCTTATTCTCCTTCTCGGAGTCTGCAAGCTGGCCCCGAACGTCTTTTAGTTCCACACTCACCTTAATATTGGCATCTTGGACATTGTTTTTCTCCCGCCTAACCTTAGTCAGCACGCGTTTGCCAGCCTCTAGCTGTCGCATAACATGCTGGTCCTCCGGATTTTCTCCGGATTCATCTGCAACATTGGTTGTTAGATCTGCAGCCATGCCGCACATTATATGGTAACCATCATTCTTTAAAGTAAATGTTACCAGCAGGTGACTTTTTCGGTTCCTGCAATGCGGCCACAGCGGCCCGCAGTTGGGTCTTGCATTCCTCTAGCTCCTCTGACAGCCTAGTATTCTTCTGTGTAAGAACCTGCACAATAAAGATGATCCTTAAATCAGTTCTGCTAACTGTTTCAAGTCTCAGGGGCTACTGATACATATAAATCGTCAGATTACTTACCCGTACATCCTTTACATACTGATCCGTGGCTCTGGCTAGACCATCTTGAGCAGCTCGGAGGTACGCCTCTCTAGAATTGAAGGCATCAAATGCCTCTGGTGAGAAACAAGCATCACGGAGTACGGCCTGGCGATGCCTATGATTCATGGCGCTTTCCACCTCTGAGTTTGTAGCGGATAATCTATCTGCATCCTCTGCAGGGGGATTATCCGGCGCCGCCCCATATCGGCTTCCGCCTCTATGTCCGGTCCTAGCGTCCGACTAGCGGAAGCGTGATTAGTAACATCGCCAGACATATTCCGGCGAGCGTTTTTCTGTTAAAGAAACACGAGCGTCATTATATTTCCAGAAAGACGACAACCACGGAGCGGGGTTTGTTATACCTTTGCGCCAGCGTCTCCGTCCTGACCACCTTCCTTTTTGGCCTACCCGGCCTCGCTGCCTCCCGTTGGCGCATTGCTGCGGGTTCGGCAGGGCGTCCCGAATGCCTTCCCTGTAAAAATGCCATGTGTATATGGTGGGTGAAGTGTCTAAAAGGGGATCCTAGTTTTGGAGTTGGGATTTTTGGTTTTTCTTATGTGCGATGCAGGGAGCAGTCCGGGGTAGTCGGCCGTAATGGCCACCATGGCATCGTCGCAGCTTAACTGATAGAACTGCTCGTCTATCAGCTCCACGAATATAACCGAATCTTCTTCAAGTCCAGAGTCGAGGGCCCGGTCAGGGTCCTCTGGAGAAGGGCTGCTGACCTCCTTTATGGCTTTTCGTAGTTCCTGCCGCAAGGTGGCAAGGTGAATACTTACGACAAAGAATGTGGGAAAAATGGGAGCAGGGAGATATAACTTACCCAGCTTGGAGGATTGTACATGGAGAATCCATCCCGTGGCTTGATGCGGGTGAACTCCTCTTCCTCACCCTTGAACAATTCGGACAGAATTTTCGCTAAAGCGGCAACATTGTCTGGACCCTTACGCCCGCAGCGGGTGGCGTCGTCCGCCCCGTTATAACACCACAAGGGGTGCCCATGATATTGAAGTGGTTGCACTCCCCGCATTATGCAAATTGACATAACTTCGGTTACTGTCAATCCTGATCGAGTCAGTGCTTTAATTCGGTTCATCGGATAGAGGACTTCTCCATTGTCTTCCACCTGGGGGCTCCGTGGGTGCCAACTTTGGCGTTTGTTCAGAGGAGCATTGTTGAACTCAGGAAGACCCTGCCAAATAGGGTCCGGAAGGGGAATGTCCTCCATATAAAACCATTCTGAAGGCCAGTCTTCAGACGACTTCTTCGGGGTACCGGACAGGTATCCGGTATCGGCGATGCGCCATTTTTCGGCTCCGCCCACTTGATAAAGTGATCCCCTCTGTGTGCGAGGGACGAGGCAAAATAGCCTTTTCCACAACTCAAAGTGAGCCTCGCAGCCCAGGAACAACTCGCAGAGAGCCACATAGCCGGCGATATGTAGGATGGAGGCGGGGGTGAAATTGTGTAATTGGAGGCCGTAGAACTCCAGGAGCCCGCGGAGGAACGGATGAATTGGAAATCCGAGTCCTCTTAATAGATAGGGAACAAGGCAGACCCGTTCCCCCATAGAGGGACAGGGAAAGCTCTCCGCTTGCTTCCCGCCATTATAGGTGGCAAGCCCGGCTCGAACGGGCACCATGTACGCCGGAGGGAGAAATCCCTTAGTCTGCAGTTCGACTAAATGACTGTGTGGGACTGAACACCTCTCCCAATCACCGGGCTTAGGGCTTCGGGGGCGGGAGGAGGAGCTGCGGAGGTCGGCCATGCTGGAATGGATCTTTTCGGAACACGCTCTGATGGACACTCGCTGGGGGAGGATAGTATGGATCGGATCTAAGGATCCCCATCCCTTTAATAGAAAATTTATTTATCTGGCTAGGGGGGCGAATGTAAAAACGCCCTGGCGCCTCGTATTCATTCGATGCGTGGGAGAAAGCCCTTATTGGGCACAGAAGCCAAGAGGCCCAAACATTTATGGGACCGGACACTGCTTTACAAACGTTCGAAAGATGGAAAAGAACCCGCCTTGCAATGCCGAAGACAATACTGCGCGCCGGACGCATCGTCATTGAAGCCTGGTTCGGGGGCTACTGAGGGAGTCCTGGATTAGGGGGTATCCGGACAGCCGGATTATATCCTTTGGCCAGACTATTGGACTATGAAGATACAAGATTGAAGACTTCGTCTCGTGTCCGGATGGGACTCTACTTGGCGTGGAAGGCAAGCTAGGCAATACGGATGTGTATATCTCCTCCTTTGTAACCGACCTTGTGTAACCCTAGACCCCTCTGGTGTCTATATAAACCGGAGGGTTTTAGTCCGTAGGACAACATACAATCATACCATAGGCTACCTTCTAGGGTTTAGCCTCTTCGATCCCATGGTAGATCAACTCTTGTAATACTCATATCATCAAGAATAAATCAAGCAGGACGTAGGGTTTTACCTCCATCAAGAGGGCCCGAACCTGGGTAAAACATCGTGTCCCCTGCCTCCTGTTACCATCCGCCTCAGACGCATAGTTCAGGACCCCCTACCCGAGATCCGCCGGTTTTGACACCGACATGGAGGTTTTCATAAAATTCCATTTTTGAATTTTCAAAATTGGTAAATTGGATCAAAGTGGATTTTTATTTGAAATTATTTTTTCCAAATTATTTCCAAATAAATAAATAATGAGAGAAGATAATATGACTTCTTCAAAACAGAGGAAATAATGGAAATTTAATTTTAAATAAAAATATTTGTTTTAGTTGAATTTTATTTGAGTTTTTATTCGAGAAAATTAGGGAAATTTTGTATTTTAGCCCAGAAAAATGTTCATGTTGTCCTAAATATTAGGAGAGGACCGTGAAAATTATTTCTGAAAATTTTAGGATTTTGATTTATTTTATTTTTGGATTTTTCCGTTCGGGCGAAATTATTTAAATAAAAAAGTTTTGGACCGAACTGGGCCAAAGGCCCAGCCGGCCCACGCGACCACCGCCGCCTTCCTCGCGTGGGAGTCCGCCCCGCCGCCACCGGTAGAGTCCGAGCCGGACTCCGCCTCCGCGTCGTGCCCCCTCCTCCAAGCCGCCTCGCCCCCCCCTTTAAAAGCCCCCCGGCCCCTCTCCTTCACAGCCCGCCGCCCACCGCCTCTCACCGCTGCTCCCGCCGAGCCGAGCCACCGCCGCTTTGCGCTGCCGCCGCCGCAACCCACCGCCGCTTCACTCGGTCTTCTCTGTTAGCGAACGTATACGTTTGTTAGATTCTGTTAACGAACGTTCGTTCATTAGGTTTTTCTTTTTAGTTTTATTTTGGCCAGGGACCTATCCGTGAATACTTTTCTCACAGATTAGTCCCCGATCTTCAAACCTTTGCTACTTTTTGCTCGTTTCTCCAAATCCAGTGAAACCAACGCCAAAATTTTCGTCTTCTTCCTCTCTATCCAAATAATCAATTTAAACATGATTTTGGAAATTTAAAATTTGGTTTAAAGCAGATTTGAATTTGAACATCTTTTGATCGTAGTTTGAGTTTCGCATCTCCGATTTGATTGATTCTTTTTGCAAATCAAAGCTTTTCACTTGAATTTTTATTTTAGATCTTTTCTCTTGGTTTACCTTTGCATATTATTCTTGAGTGCTTATGTATGCTATTGTTTGTTCGCGATAGAGTTTCCGGAGTGCGAGGCTTGCTACTACTAATCTCTAGGGTTTTCCGATCGTCGGCAAAGCAAGTAACACTTTGATGATATCCCTTTATTACCCAGTTTTTATGCATTAGTTTCAACCCTCAAACATTGCATGAGTAGGATTGATCACATGTGGGAATTGGGAAGTAGTTGATGAGGTAGAACCTACTATTTTATATCAAACCCTGGGTATTTACTACGTTATGCTTATACTCTGTAGCGCCCCGGACACACCCGCCGGTGGTTGTTACTCCTGGCGGGATCTAGACTGGCCCCACAGATCAATACTAGTCTTTTCTGCGCACTTTGTCCTCACTCGTGCTCACCCGGGAGCAACTTCCCAGTCGGTCACCCATCCTGAAACTACTCCAAGCTGAGCACACTTAACTTTGGAGTTCTGTCCGAATGGGCTTCCGGAAAAGAAGGAATTCCTTATTGATATGAGTAGTCTATAATCCCTATAAAGCTAGGCTACCACATCCACCCCAACTCAGAGGAACCCACGTCCTCGTCGGGCAACAGGAACGTTCCCTCTTGGCACATACGTCTGTGCTTCCAGTTCGGCACATGTGTCATGCCGTGTGCCACGACGGGTCACAAACATCATGCACAACATGACCGCGCACCTGTCCTCAAACATCCGTGTAACCGCAAGGGTCAGATCTGATACCAACTTGTAACGCTCCGGACACACCCGCCGGTGGTCGTTACTCTTGGCGGGATCTAGACTGGCCCCACAGATCAATACTAGTCTTTTCTGTGCACTTTGTCCTCACTCGTGCTCACCCAGGAGCAACTTCCCGGTCGGTCACCCATCCTGAAACTACTCCAAGCTGAGAACGCTTAACTTTGGAGTTCTGTCCGAATGGGCGTCCGGAAAAGAAGGAATTCGTTATTGATATGACTAGTCTATCATCCCTATGAAGCCAGGCTACCGCATATTGCTATGCTATGCTCGTAGACGTGGTTTGGTTTTGAGAGAATTTATGCTGGAAACTTCCGTGTGCAGCCACAAGCCATTATGGGCTCCGACATAGTTGAGTATGTTGTGTGACCTCTTTCAGTGGTAGACTAGCAGATGTAGGGGATGTAGGTGGTACTATATACCCATCGTAAAGAGTTAAGGCTTCTGAAAGACTGTGTCTCGGTCATCCGTTTCTCAAACATCATGTAGTGCGAGAAATTTAACGGAGGAGATCGAGTCTTGTGGGGAAAAGTGTGCAAACCTCTGCAGAGTGTACAAACTAATCATGATTAGTCATGTCCCCGGTTATGGACATCTTGAGTATCTGGTGCTTGAATTATTATGTTGATCTCATCACTTTGCTTAATTAATTTGTTGGGTTATAAATTTTAATTTTGGGATTGAGTTGGGGTTACCTTCTCAATGTTTTCAAAAAACTTTGTAGTTAAATAAAATATGTTCCTTTGTTGTAGAGAAAAACTAGCTTTATGCAAATGAAAACCATAGAGCCTCCACCAGCTATATATGCATGTAGTGTTAGCTGTTATTCTGTTCTTTGCTCTATAGTGTTATCTTGCCAGCATATTGCATGTGCTGACCTACACAGGCTACAACGTATTATGTTGCAGAATTTTCAGATGAGGAGTAAGGTGCGCTAGGTCGTTGTCGTGCACTCAGTTTTGCCATGGAGTTGGATGGACTCATTTATCTTCAAAGCTTCCGCAGTTATCTTATTTAGATGGCCTTCAACCTTATTATTGTAATAAGTTCTCTTTTTGAGACTCTCAATGTAATAAGTGTGTGATTGAAACTCTGCAATAAATCCTCAAGTACTGTGTGTGTCAGCAATACCGATCCAGGGATGACACTTAAGCACAGAGACTTGACCGTCCGAGGTCCGGTCGCTAAATAAACTTGATGAGCCTAGCGTATGCAGATATGGCCTTGGAACACTGAGACCGAAAGGTCGAACGTGAATCGTATAGTTGATGTGATCAACATAGAGATGTTCACCATTAAAAACTACTCCATCTCACGTGATGATCGAACATGGTTTAGTTGATATGGATCACATGATCATTTAGATGACTAGAGGGATGTTTATATAAGTGGGAGTTCTTAAGTAATATGATTAATTGAACTTAAATTTATCATGAACTTAGTCATGATAGTTTTTTGCATATCTATATTGTTGTAGATCAATGGTCCGTGCTACCGTTCCCTTGAATTTTAATGCGTTCCTAGAGAAAGCTAAGTTGAAAGATGATGGTAGCAACTACACGGACTGGGTCCTTAACTTGAGGATTATCCTCATTGCTGCACAGAAGAATTACGTCCTGGAAGCACCGCTAGGTGCAAGACCCGCTGGAGGAGCAACTTTGGACGTTATGAACATCTGGCAAACTAAAGTTGATGACTACTCGATAGTTCAGTGTGCCATGCTTTACGGCTTAGAATTGGGACTTCAAACACGTTTTGAACGTCATGGAGCATATGAGATGTTCCAAGAGTTGAAGTTAATATTTTCAAGCAAATGCCCGAGTTGAGATATATGAAGTCCCCAACAAGTTCTACAGCTGCAAGATGGAGGAGAACAGTTGTGTCAGTGAACACATACTCAGAATGTCTGGGTACCATAACCACTTGACTCAGCTAGGAGTTAATCTTCCTCATGATAGTTTCATTGACAGAGTTCTTCAATCACTGCCACCAAGCTATAAAGGCTTCATGACGAACTATAACATGCAAGGGATGGAAAAGAAAATTCCCGATCTCTTCGCAATGCTAAAGGCTGTGGAGGTAGAAATCAAGAAGGAGCATCAAGTGTTGATGGTTAACAAGACCACTAGTTTCAAGAAAAAGGGCAAACAGAAGAAGGGGAACTCCAAAAAGGATAGCAAGCAAGCTGCTGCTCCCCGAGAAGAAGCCCAAGTCTGGACCTAAGCCTGAAAATGAGTGCTTCTACTGCAAAGGGACTGATCACTAAAGCGGAACTGCCCCAAGTATTTGGCGGATAAGAAGGATGGCAAAGTGAAAGGTATATTTGATATACATGTTATTGATGTGTACCTTACTAATGTTTGTAGTAGCGCCTGGGTATTTGATACTGGTTCTGTTGCTCATATTTGCATCTCGAAACATGGGCTACGGATTAAATGAAGATTGGATAAGGACGAGGTGTGCGCGTCAGAAATGGTTCCAAGGTTGATGTGATCGTCGTCAGCATGCTACCTCTACATCTACCTTCGGGATTAGTTTTAGACCTGAATAATTGTTATTTTGTGCCAGCATTAAGCATGAACATTATATCTGGATCTTGTTTGATGCGAGACTGTTATTCATTTAAATTAGAGAATAATGGTTGTTCTATTTGTATGAGTAATATCTTTTATGGTCATGCACCCTTGATGAGTGGTATATTTTCTTAAATCTCGATCGTAGTGATACAGATATTCATAATATTGAATCCAAAAGATGCAAAGTTAATAATGATAGTGCAACTAATATGTCTGCAACGTATGTATAATTTTTGATTGTTCCATGCTATTACATTATCAATCTTGGATGTTTTATAATCATTTTATATCATTTTTTGATACTAACCTATTGACACAGTACCAAGTGCTAGTTGTTGTTTTTTCCATGTTTTTTACATCGCAGAAAATCAATATCAAACGGAGTCCAAATGCCACGAAACTTTACGGAGATTTTTTTGGACCGGAAGGAACATAATGGGCCCTAGCTGCGCCTGGGGGTGCCCCGAGGGGAGCACAACCCACCAGGGCACGCCTGGGCCTAGCGCGCCCTGGTGGGTTGTGCCCACCTCGGGTGCCCCCGGACCGCCTCTTTGCTCTATAAATACCCCAATATTCCCAAAACCCTAGGGGAGTCGACGAAATATTCATCCAGCCGCCACAGAGTCTAGAACCACCAGATCCAATCCAGACACCATCTCGGATGGGATTCACCACCTCCATTGGTGCATCTCCGATGATGTGTGAGTAGTTCTTTGTAGACCTTCGGGTCCATAGTTAGTAGCTATATGGCTTCCCCTCTCTCTTGATTCTCAATACAATGGTCTCTTGGGGATCCATATGATGTAACTCTTTTGCGGTGTGTTTGTTGGGATCCAATGAACTTTGAGTTTATGATCAGATCTATCTCTTTTTATACCCATGAAAGTATTTGAGTTTCTTTGATCTCTTTTATGCATGATTGCTTATAGCCTCGTATTTCTTCTATGATATTTGCGTTTTGTTTGGCCAACTTGATCTATTTATCTTGCAACAGGAAGAGCTGCATTGTAGTGGGTTCGATCTTACGGTGCTTGATCCCAGTGATAGAAGGGGAACCGACACGTATGTATCATTGCTACTAAGGATAAAATTATGGGGTCTATGTCTACATAGATAGATCTTGTCTACATCATGTCATTGTTCTTATTGCATTACTCCGTTTGTCCATGAACTTAATACACTAGATGCATGCTGGATAGCGGTCGATGTGTGGAGTAATAGTAGTAGATGTAGGCAGGAGTCGGTCTACTAATCTTGGACGTGATGCCTATGTAATGATCATAGCCTAGATATCATCATGAGTATTTGAAGTTCTATCAATTTCCCAACAGTAATTTGTTCACCCACCGTTTTCTATTTTTCTCGAGAGAAGCCACTAGTGAAACCTACGGCCCCCGGGTCTCTTTCTCATATATTTGCCTTTGCAATCTACTTTTATTTGCCTTTTATTTTCAGATCTATTAAACCAAAAATACAAAATACTTTGTTGCACTTTATTTTATTTGCGATCTATTTATTCAATCTATTACAACTTTCTCCCATCAACGCACCAATTTCTGGCACCGTTACCCAAAAGGGATTGACAACCCCTTTAACACGATGGGTTGCGAGTGTTTGTTATTTGTGTGTAGGGGTTGTTTACGTTGTTATGCTTGGTTCTCCTACTGGTTCGATAACCTTGGTTTCATACCTGAGGGAAATACCTATCGCCGTTGTGCTGCATCATCCCTTCCTCTTTGGGGAAATACCGACGTAGCTTCAAGCGACATCAAAAGGAATTTCTAGCGCCGTTGGTGGGGAGGATCTAAAACATATACCAGGTTCCCAATTACAAATCTCATCTCCTCGCAATTTACATTATTTGCCATTTGCCTCTCGTTTTCCTCTCCCCCAATTCACAAAAATTTGCCGTTTTATTCGCCCCTCTTTTTCCGTTCGCCGTTTTCTTGCCAGATCTGTTTTTCTGTGCAACTTTGTTTGCCGTTATTATCATCATGAATAGTCCTTCCTCTATTGCGTGCACTTTCGAGAACGAAGTGCGCAATATTAAACAAAGGGGAGGAGAAAATTTCAAAGATCCTTGGTATAGAATTTGCAATGATCATAATAGATCTATCCGAAAGCAATCTACCGTTGTTCTTCTTCGTTGTTTTTATGTGGGCATCACCACTTGGTATAGATTCGTCCTTGATACAATTAACGGTGGAAATTTCTTGATGTGTCCCTCTCTTGATGCTTTTAATTCTATGGGAAATTTAGTAGGGTCACCACCTCTTATGATTAATGAAACAACTTTGACTCTTGAGCATGTCATGGAAAGATTAGATGCTATTGAAAAGAAAATGCTCACCAAAGATCATACGGAAATTGTAGATAAAAATATGCATAATTTTTCCACCAATATTGGGTCAAAAGCGGGATATATTTTTAAGTTGTTAAAAGAAAAGGGTACCGTAATCCATGAAATAATAGAAGAAAGCCCGTCTCGGATCGATAAATTAGAATAAATTTTTAGTAATCTAAGCACAGCTTTCGCTTCCACTATAACTATGGAAAAAACCATAAAGATTGGAAAATCTACCCAGAACAAGGGTGCAACCTCTAGTAATAGTAATAAAGAAGATCTTAAGATGATTGGTATTCACCCGGATTTTGTTGAAATGATAAGAGATGCTTTTTGCAAGAATGAAATCTTTGAATTTATTCCTAGAAGTGTTGTTATTGAAGATATTTATGCTAAATCTTTGAAGGATTCTAAGTGTTTGATTGAAGAGTTGGACAAAGATGACAAAACTGAGATCCTTGCTTTATGCATAGCTAAGGGCGTAAAATTATAGCGCTTGTTAGGAGGCAACCCAATGAATAAAATTTATTATCGCTTGTTGCTTCCTGTTTTTGAGAGATAGCACAATTATGCTACTGTTATGATTGTGTTTTTTATGTTTTAATTAGTGTTTGTGCCAAGTAAAGCCTTTAGGATCTTCTGGGGTGATAGTTGTTTGATCTTGCTGAAAAAACAGAAACTTTGCGCTCACAAAAATAATTCTCATTTTTTACCAGAGAGCGATAAAATACCGATTCCACTTGCAGTAGATCAATATACAAATTTCACAGGTCTTCCTATCTTTTCAGAAGTTTTGGAGTTATAGAAGTATTCGAAATAGTCAGATTGCTACGGACTATTCTGTTTTGACAGATTCTGTTTTCTTTGCATTGTGTGCTTATTTTGATGGCTCTATGGTTTTATTTGATGAGTTTTGCCATAGAAAGGTTGGAATAAAGTAGATATAATGCAAGAATAAAATATAAATTGGTTTGATACAACACATATAGTAGTAATTTATTATTTTCTTATACTAACGGATATCACGAAGGTTTTGTTGAGTTTTGTGTGATTGAAGTTTTCAAGTTTTGGGTTATCTTACGATGGATGAAGGAATAAGGAGTATAACAGCCTAAGCTTGGGGATTCCCCGGCATCCCAATCTATTATCCAAAAATGAGCAACCAACTAAGCTTTGGGCTGCCCCCGAGTGGCATCCCCTCTTTTTTCTAACGACCATCGGTATTTTACTCGAAACTATATTTTTATTCGTCACATACTATGTGTTTTGCTTGGAGCCTCTTGTATGATATGAGTCTTTGCTTGTTTTATTTTGTGTTTTAAGTCTTGATCCCTGGCTGGACACACCTATTTGAGAGAGCCAAAATTATGTCATGACTTGTTAGAATTGCTCTCTTTGCTTCACTTAAATTTTTTATAAGCTATGGACTTGCTCTAGTGCTTCACTTAAATCTTTTTAGCACGGTGTGCTTTAGTATTTTTGAAGGAATGCTCTCTTGCTTCACTTAGATTTATTTGAGAGTTCGTAAAGTTTTCAAGAAATTATCTCTTGCTTCACTTAAATTAATTTGAGAGAAAGAAAAATTATGCTCATGATCTTCACTTATATTTGTTTGAGCTTATGAAAAGCAACAGATGAAAATTAGTCCCAAAGTGATAGATATCCAAGAAAGATATAATAAAAACTTTCATGAAGATCAATGGAAAAAATAAACTTGATTCTTAGTAATATTTTTGAGATATGATGATGTGATATGTGAGTCATCTTGATGAGTAATTATACTTTAGTAAGAATATTGGTGTTAAGGTTTGTGATTCCCTATGCAAGCACGAAAGTCAATAGTCATGCAATGAAATTATATCATACTTGTGGTGCATTATTCGGTGTTAGTTATGCTTAATGCTTGCTTATGAGATTATTTGTTTCTTGCTTGGTCGCTTCTCAATCTTTTGCTAGCCTTCATTTTGCACTAAGTACGGTCACTACTTGTGCATCCGAAAATCTTTAAACCAGTTTTGCCACATGAGTCCACTATATCTACCTATATGCGGTATTCTTTTGCCGTTCTAAGCAAATTTGTATGTGCCATATCTAATTTTCAAAATAAACTTCTCTTTTGTGTGTTCATTTTGCTCATGGAGTGGTGAGGGGTGGCTAATATTTTCCATGCTAGATGTGTTATTCTCATGATGAGTGTTTATTCACTTGTCATTGCACGAGCGTAAGGCAAAGGTATTAGGGATGCCCAGTCCCTAAATGAAAAATGAATATACTTTATGTTGTCAAATAATAAATTCCTTGGAAAGTGTTGGTATGGAGGGCAACCGTGGATACGGCTAGCCATGGAAAGTGAAAGTATGGTGGAAAAGGAATAAACTTTATTTTTTGTTTGGGAACCACCTATGATATATCTAAGCATGGAAAGTATTGAGAACTCTAAGTCGTTTTCGCTGGTGGGATGGATACACCTCCCAAAATGTTTTAATCTCTAAGTTTTTCGCTTTCAGCTCTGGCACCTCTACAAATCCCTACTTCCCTCTACGAAGGGCCTTTCTTTTACTTTATGCAATTTTTATTTTTGAATTTGTGTCTCCATCTTCTCTTATAAAAGCACCAACTAGGAGGCAATATGATCGTACTTGAGTATTGGGTGTAGCTAATATGCGAGTGTGTTTCATGAATGGATCAATGGTTGAGCATGATGGGCTAGGGATAACTTACTTTAGCGTTGATATTTTGGAAGACATGGTTGCTTATTGATATGCTTGTGTATTTAAATTATCATGTCAAAACTAGACTATTGCTTTGAACAATATAAAAGTCCAAATGTCCATGCTATAAAGAAAAGAATATGATATGACATGTTAGGCAGCATTCCACATCAAAAATTCTGTTTTTATCACTTGCCTACTCGAGGACGAGTAGGAGTTAAGCTTGGGGATGCTGATGCGCCTCCAACGTATCTATAATTTTTTTATTGTTCAATGATGTTATATTATCAATCTTGGATGTTTTATAATCATTTTATAGTCATTTTATATCATTTTTTGGGTACTAACCTATTGACATAGTGCCAAGTGCCAGTTGCTGTTTTTTCCAAGTTTTTTACATCGCAGAAAATCAATATTAAACAGAGTCCAAATGCTGAGAAACTTTACGGAGATTTTTTTGGGACCAGAAGGAACATAATGGGCCCTGGCTGCGCCTGGGGGTGCCCCGAGGGGAGCACAACCCACCAGGGCGCGCTAGGAGGCCCAGGCGCGCCCTGGTGGGTTATGCCCACCTCGGGTGCCCCCAGACCGCCTCTTTGCTCTATAAATACCCCAATATTACCAGAACCCTAGGGGAGTCGACGAAATATTCATCCAGCCCCCGTAGAGTCCAGAACCACCAAATCCAATCTAGACACCATCTCGGATGAGATTGATAACCCACAAGTATAGGGGATCAATTGTAGCCTCTTTAGAAGTAAGGGTGTCGAACCCAACAAGGAGCTAAAGGTAGAAATAATATCCCCTGAAGTTCTATCGACCACCGATACAACTCTACGCACGCTTAACATTCGCTTTACCTAGAACAAGTATGAAACTATAAGTACTTTGTAGGTGTAACGGGATAGGTTTGCAAGAATATAAAGAGCACGTAAATAAAAACTAGGGGCTGTTTTAGGTAAAGAAGCAATAAAGTTAGTATAGCGAGTGTGGAAAAGTGGTGGTAGGAGTTGTGAAATTGTCCCTAAGCAATTGACTACTCTACTAGACCGATAGCAAGTTTTATGTGGGAGAGGCCACTGCTAGCATGTCATTCCTGACTTGGAATTCTATGCACTTATGATTGGAACTATTAGCAAGCATCCGCAACTACTAACGTTCATTAAGGTAAAACCCAACCATAGCATTAAGATATATTGGCCCCCCTTCAATCCCGTATGCATCAATTTCTATGCTAGGTTGAAGCTTCTGTCACTCTTGCCCTCCAATACATAGTCCTATCAACATACAACTAACACTATGGTGTGATCCACGTGCGTGCTCATATGATGGGCACCAAAGGAAAACAACATAACCACAAACAAATTAAGGCAATCATAGCAATTCACCAATTACAGATAGGACAATGAAAATCTACTCAGACATCATAGGATGGCAACACATCATTGGATAATAATATGAAGCATAAAGCACCATGTTCAAGTAGAGGGTACATCGGGTTGCGGGAGAGTGGACCACTGTAGATAGATGGGGGGAGGTGATGAAGATGTTGGTGAAGATGACGAAGGTGTTGGTGTAGATCGCCGTCACATGATGATGGCCCCGGCGGCGTTCCGGCGCCACCGGGAGAGAGGGGGAGAGGGGCCCCCTTCTTCTTCTTCTTCTTCTTCTTCTTCTTCTTCTTATTCATCCTTGACCTTCTACCTAGATGGGAGAAGGGTTTCCCCTCTGGTCCATGGCCTCCATGGCGGCGGAGGGGCGAGAGCCCCTCCGAGATTGGATCTGTCTCTCTGTCTCTCTCAGTTTCTGCGTTCCAGATTACGGCCTTTCACCGTTTCTTATATTCCTGGAGATCCGTAACTCCGATTGGGCTGAAATTTTAACACGATTTCTATCCAGATATTGGCTTTCCTGCGGTGAAAGAAGGGCACCAACCGCCTTAAGGGGTGGACACGAGGGCCTAGGGCACGCCTGACCCCCAAGGGCACGCCCCCTACCTCGTGCCCCCCTCAGGCATCGTCTCGCGTTGATTCTTCTTCCCAAAAATCACATATATTCCAAAAAAATCTCCGTCAGTTTTTATCCCGTTTGGACTCCGTTTGATATGGATTTTCTGCGAAACAAAAAACAAGCAACAAACAGGAACTGGCACTGGGCACTGGATCAATATGTTAGTCCCAAAAATAGTATAAAAAGTTGCCAAAAGTATGTAAAAGTTGTAGAATATTGGCATGGAACAATCAAAAATTATAGATACGACGGAGACGTATCAGCATCCCCAAGCTTAATTCCTGCTCGTCCTCGAGTAGGTAAATGATAAAAAAGTTAATTTTTGATGTGGAATGCTACCTAGCATAATGTTGATCATGTAATCTAATCATGGCATGAATATTAAGACACAAGTGATTCAAAGCAATAGTCTATCATTTGACATTAAGGCAATAATACTTCAAGCATACTAATAAAACATGGCCAAAGAAAGTTATCCCTACAAAATCATATGGTCTGTCTATGCTCCATATTCACCACATAAAGCATTCAAATCATGCACAACCCCGATGAAAAGCGAAGCAATTGTTTCATACTTTTGACGTTCTCAAACCTTTTCAACTTTCACGCAATACATGAGCGTGAGCCATGGACATAACACTATATGTGGAATAGAATATAATGGTGGATGTTGTGTGGAGAAGGCAAAAAGGAGAAAGTCTCACATCGACGAGGCTAATCAACGGGCTATGGAGATGCCCATCAATTGATATCAATGCGAGGAGTAGGGATTGCCATGCAACGTATGCACTAAGAGCTATAAGTGTATGAAAGCTCAAACTGAAACTAAGTGGGTGTTAATCCAACTTGCTTGCTCATGAAGACCTAGGGCATTTGAGGAAGCCCATCGTTGGAATATACAAGCCAAGTTCTATAATGAAAATTCCCACTAGTATATGAAAGTGATAACTCAAGAGACTCTCTATATGAAGAGCATGGTGCTACTCTAAAGCACAAGTGTGGTAAAAGGATGGTAACATTGTCCCTTCTCTCTTTTCTCTCATTTTTTATTTTTTCTCTTATTTTTTTTCTCTTTTTAGGCTTCTTTGGCCTCTCTCTTTTTTTGGGGGCTTCTTTGCCACTTTTATTTTGATAACCTCACATGGGACAATGTTCTAATAATGATGATCACACACTTTTATTTACTTGCAACTCAATATTACAACTCGATACTAGAACAAAGATATGACTCTATATGAATGCCTCCGGTGGTGTACCAGGATGTGCAATGATCTAGCGTAGCAATGACATCCAAAAATGGACAAGCCATGAAAACATCATGCTAGCTATCTAACGATCATGCAAAGCAATATGACAATAAATGCCCAAGTCATGTATATGATGATGATGGAAGTTGCATGGAATATATCTCAGAATGTCTATGGAAATGCCATGATAGGTAGGTATGGTGGCTGTTTTGAGGAAGATATAAGGAGGCTTATGTGTGATAGAGCGTATCTATCACGGGGTTTGGATGCACCGGCGAAGTTTGCACCAACTCTTGAGGTGAGAAAGGGCAATGCACGGTACCGAAGAGGCTTGCAATGATGGAAGGCTGAGAGTGCGTATAATCCATGGACTCAACATTAGTCATAAAGAACTCACATACTTATTGCAAAAATCTAGAAGCTATCGAAACAAAGCATTAGACGCATGCTCCTAGGGGGATAGTTTGGCAGGAAAAGACCATCGCTCGTCCCCGACCGCCACTCATAAGGAAGACAATCAATAAATACCTCATGCTCCAACTTCGTTACATAACGGTTCTCCATACATGCATGCTACGGGAATCACAAAATTCAACACAAGTATTTCTACAACCACAACTACCCACTAGCATGACTCTAATATCACCATCTCTATATCGCAAAACTATTGCGAGGAATCAAACATATCATATTCAGTGATCTACAAGTTTTATGTAGGATTTTATGACTAACCATGTGAATGACCAATTCCTGTCATCTCTCTAAATAGATATACGTGAAGCAAGAGAGTTTTATTCTTTATACAAAATATATGCCCATGCTCTAACAAATATAAGTGAAGCAAAAGAGCATTCTACAAATGGCGGTTTTCTATTTGAAGAGAAACAGGCAATCCAAACTTCAAATGATATAAGTGAAGCACATGAAGCATTCTATAAAGCCATACTCAAAAGATATAAGTGAAGTGCAAAGAGCATTCTACAAATCAACCATGGACTATCTCATACCAGCATGGTGCATCAAAGAAAAGTGAAAACTAAATGCAAAAGGCGCTCCAAGATTTGCACATATCGCATGAACGAAACGAATCCGAAAACATACCGATACTTGTTGAAGAAAGATGGGATGCCTTCCGGGGCATCCCCAAGCTTAGACGCTTGAGTCTCCTTGAATATTTACTCTGGGTGCCTTGGGCATCCCCAAGCTTGAGCTCTTGCCTCTCCTCCTTCTCCTCATATTGTGACCTCCTCTATCTTTGATCACTTCATCCACACAAAACTCAACAGAAAGCTCGGTAAGATCCGTTAGGATAACAAAGAAAATCACTACTCTAAGTAATGTTGCAAAACAATTCATATTTTGTTTTTGCATTGTAGATACTGTAATATAGCTTTTCCATGGCTTAATCCACTGATAGAAATCGATAGTTTCATCAAAACAAGCAAACTATGCATCAAAAAACAGAATCTGCCTTAAACAGGACAATATGTAGTAATCTGAACATTCACCATACTTATGGTACTCCAAAAATTCTGAACAAAATAGTAAAAATAAACAATTTGTATAGAAAGACATTGCAAAAAGTTTCAGAACCGTTTGACGTTCCAGTAAAAAATGTAAAATCCCACACTACAGCCAAAGTTTCTGCATTGCACCGCACAAACCAACAAGCAATGTAAACATCCTAAAGGCAAATCTTGGCACATTATTCTTGTTTTTAAACTTTATAAAAGCACACAACATAAATAAATGACTCTCTAAAACTTCCGGGTTGTCTCCCTGGCAACGCTTTCTTTAAAGCCATTAAGCTAGGCATATAGTGCTCAAGTAATGGATCCACCCGGATCCCAGGGTATATCAAAGCCAATTTTAATTAACAATGATTTGTGATTTAGTAGTGAGAACAAAGTAACATATATCATGCAAAAACGAAGTCTAACTCTCTTCCTATGTATCGGCATGTCATAAAAGAACAATTCATGCACACATAGTAAAGGCCAATGCATAGTATAAATAGTTTCTTGCAATTTTATCATATTGGAAACATGGAGAGGCGGAGATGTAGTTCCTCTCTCATAATAATTGCAAGGAGGAGAAGCAAGCACATGCATATTATATCTATCAAAATCATCATGTGTAGTAGTAAAACGCAACCCATCAATATAATCCTTAATAAGGGCAAACTTCTCCGATAGTGTAGTCGGGAGAATTCAAAAAGATAATCGGACTATCATGTGCGGGTGCAATAGCAACAATTTCATGTTTCACATAAGGAACTATAGTAAGGTCATCTCCATAAGTGTAATTCATATTGGCATCTTGGCCACAAGCATAGCAAGCATCATCAAAAAGGGATATTTCAAAAGAATCAACGGGATCATAACAATCATCATAGCAATCATCCTTCAGTAAGCACGAAGGGAAATTAAACAATGTATGTGTTGAAGAGTTACTCTCATTAGAAGGTGGGCATGGGTAGCTAATCCGCTCTTCCTCCTTTTGTTCTTTGCTCTCATCATCATCTTTTTCCTCCAATGAGCCCACAGTTTCATCAATTCCTTCTTCCATAGACTCCTGCAAAATATTAGTCTCTTCTTGGACAGTGGAGGAGTCCTCAATATATGTTTTAACATAGGCATTAGAAGCATAATTATCATAACAATATTTAAGTATGGCAACATTTTCATATTTGTAAAGAGTAGCATCATACTTTCCAATCAAAGAAGCAACTTCATAAGCACCCTTAAAAGCAACAAATTTTTCAATTTGTTGAACATCATAGTAATTATAAACACCATTAGCATACGAAGATATGATTCCATTATCACTAAACTCACATTGGTAGGGAAGGTGTTTCTTAGGGTCTTCAGAACAACAAGCAAAATCATATATTTCACATAAATTCCAAGCATAGCATTGCAAACGATGAATTTAATCCAGTAAATGTTTCCCTTTTTCAGATATGCGGTGTCGCACATAATAAGCATGCTCATCTAAAGATTTGACCTCAACTAAGCTAGTTGGGGTTTCAGCCCGAGCACATAGGGATCGAAGATAATCCAAGTAAAAAGTTTCAGGAGTGTGATAGATTTTGAGTGGTTCCTCAACCATTGGTGTAGTAGGTACAACTAATTTTTTTGGTATTTTTGCGTTTCCTACCCATAACTAAATATAGAAAACAAGAGCAGAAAATAAAAACTACTTAGTGATAAAGCAAACAAGCACACACGAGAATATTCACCCCACGCTATAACTCCCCGGCAACGACACCAGAAAAAGGTCTTGATAACTGATGACCCACAAGTGTAGGGGATCTATCATAGCCTTTTTGATAAGTAAGAGTGTCGAACCCAACGAGGAACAAAAGGAAATGATAAGCGGTTTTTAGCAAGGTATTCTCTACAAACACTAAAATTATCGGTAACAGATAGTTCTGTGATAAGGTAATTTGTACCGGATAACAAGTAATAAAAGTAAATAAGGTGCAGCAAGATGGCCCAATCCTTTTTTTAGCAAAGGACAAGCCTGGACAAACTCTTATATAAAGGAAAGCGCTCCCGAGGACACATGGGAATTATTGTCAAGCTAGTTTTCATGACATTCATATGATTTGTGTTCGGTACTTTGATAATTTGATATGTGGGTGGACCGGTGCTTGGGTACTGCCCTTACTTGTACAAGCATCCCACTTATGATTGAACCCTATTGCAAGCATCCGCAACTACAAAATAAGTATTAAGGTAAACCTAACCATAGCATGAAACATATGGATCCAAATCAGCCCCTTACGAAGCAACTCATAAACTAGGGTTTAAGCTTCTGTCACTCTAGCAACCCATCATCTACTTATTACTCCCCAATGCCTTCCCCTAGGCCCAAACAATGGTGAAGTGTCATGTAGTCGACGTTCACATGACACCACTAGAGGAAAGACAACATACATCTCATCAAAATATCGAACGAATACCAAATTCACATGACTATTTATAGCAAGACTTCTCCCATGTCCTCAGGAACAAACGTAACTACTCAAAAATCATATTCATGTTCATAATCAGAGGGGTATTAATACGCATAAAGGTTCTGAACATATGATCTTCCACCGAATAAACCAACTAGCATCAACTACAAGGAGTAATCAACACTACTAGCAACCCACAGGTACCAATATGAGGCTTTGAGACAAAGATTGGATACAAGAGATGAACTAGGGTTTGAGATGAGATGGTACTAGTGAAGATGTTGATGGAGATTGACCCCCTCCCTATGAGAGGATTGTTGGTGATGATAATGGTGATGATTGCCCCCTCCCGGAGGGAAGCTTCCCCGGCAGAACAGCTCCGCCGGAGCCCTAGATTGGTTCCGCCAAGGTTCCGCCTCGTGGCGACGGAGTTTCGTCCCGTGAGCTAGCTTATGATTTTTTCCTTGACAAAAGACTCCATATAGCCAAAGATGGGTATCAGAGGGCCACCAGGGGGCCCATGAGGCAGGGGGAGCGCCCAGGGGGGTAGGGCGCGCCCCCACCCTCGTGGACGGTGGGTGGCCCCCTTCTGGTACTTCTTTTGCCCAATATTTTTATATATTCTGAAACGTGCTTCCGTGAAGTTTCAGGACTTTTGGAGATGTGCAGAATAGGCCTCTAATATTTCTCCTTTTCCAGCCTAGAATTCCAGCTGCCGGCATTCCCCCTCTTCATGTAAACCTTGTAAAATAAGAGAGAATATGCATAAGTATTGTGACATAATGTGTAATAACAGCCCATAATGAAATAAATATCGATATAAAAGCATGATGCAAAATGGACGTATCAACTCCCCCAAGTTTAGACCTCGCTTGTCCTCAAGCGAAAGCCGATATCGAAAAATATGTTCACATGTTTAGAGATAGAGGTGTCGATAAAATAAAATACAAATATGAGGGCATCATGATCATTCTTAGAGCATCAACATATATATATATATATACATATTGTCATATGATCTCTTATGTTAAAGTAACAATTCATTCACAGTTTCAAGTATGAATCATAAACTTCATTGAAAACTAATCAAACTATAATCTCAGTCATTGAAGCAATTGCAATTTATCATAACATCGGAAAGAGTCAATATAAGAGCTTTTCAGCAAGTCCACATACTCATCTATCATTTAGTATTTCACAATTGCTAACACTCACGCAATATTTATGGGTATGAAGTTTTAGCCAGACACAGAGAAAGATAGGGGCTTATAGTTTTGCCTCCCAACTTTTTACCTCAAGGGTAATATCAACAATAATAGTTCATGAAAACTCACATCCAATTAGCTATATATATCCAGATCTTTCCCACACATTGTGCTTGCCAAAGGGTAAAATGTAAAAAGGAAAGGTGAAGATCACCGTGACTCTTTGCATGAAGTATAGGACAAGAATAAAAGATAGGACTTTCGTAGAGGGAAGCAGAGGTTGTCATGTGTTTTTATGGTTGGATGCACAAAATCTTAATGCGAAAGAACGTCACTTTATATTGCCACTTGTGATATGGACCTTTATTATGCAGTCCGTCGCTTTTATTTCTTCCACATCACAAGATCGTATGAAGCTTATTTTCTCCACACTAATAAGTCATACATATTAGAGAGCAATTTTTATTGCTTGCAACGATGACAACTTACTTGAAGGATCTTACTCAATCCATAGGTAGATATGGTGGACTCTCATGGCAAAACTAGGTTTAAGGATATTTGGACGCACAAGTAGTATCTCTACTTGGTGCAAGGAATTTGTCTAGAATGAGAGGGAAAGGCAAGCTCAACATGTTGGATGATCCAAGGCAATATAATTTATTTTAGATGTAAGAAAACATAACCAATTATGTTGTCTTCCTTGTCCAACCTCAACTCTTTAGCATGTCATATTTTAATGAGTGCTCACAATCATAAAAGATGTCTAAGATAGTATATTCATATGTGAAATCTATCTTTCTTTATTACTTCCTATTAATTGCAACGATGACCAAAACTATGTTTGCCAACTCTCAACAACTTTTATTCATCATACTCTTTATATGTGAAGTCATTACTCTCCATAAGATCCACATGATCCCTTTATTTCTTTTTATTCTTTTTCTTTTATTTTATTCCCTCAAGATCATAGCAAGATAATCAAGCCCTTGACTTAACACTAATCATTATTATATATAGCTCACGGACTCGATTACATAGAAGGATCATAAAGCAAAACTCAAAACTAGATCATACTAAAACTTTATTCTACTAGATCAAGATATAACCAAAATGATCAAACTAAGAAAAAAGGTAAAGATAAAAGTGATGGTGATACGATACCGGGCACTCCCCCAAGCTTGGCAGTTGCCAAGGGGAGTGCCCATACCCATGTGTTTATGTCTCCTTCCTCAGAGGTCGTGATGATGGAGTTGTTGATGATGTGGGCTTGTCGTCCATCTTCCAAGGCATAGGTTCACCATCATAGAAGGATGATCGAGTCTCCTGGATCCTCAAATATGCAGCCAAACTCATCCACTTGAATCTATATTCATACTCACAGTTTTGGTTTTGCAGGTCATAGATCTGGGCTTGGAGGTGCTCAATTTTCTCGTGAAGATTGAAGATGGCCTCCCCAATGTTCTTGTCATCTAGCTTGTGGTCGTTGGTGAACTCCGTGATCATTATATGATTGGAGTCGAGTCCATGTTCCACCATCTCCTGGCACTTGAAAACTTGTTGCTCCATTGCCTCGAGCCTTGTCTCCACGCTTTCGGTCCTCCTTGGTCCCTCAACATCACGGATGTGCAGCAACCCCTCACGCATCTCGATGGTTTAAGGGTGTTGCAGCACCTCTGTGAGGTAGGGGTTGATGACCTTCTCGAAGAACTTGTCCTTGGGGGCACTTGAAGACGCCATGGCGATCTAGATCTGTCAGAAAAACAGCTCGAAACAAAGACATAAAATATTTGCATGATACAGTGGTCAAAACCTTCGGGAGATTATATAATGAATTTTTACCGACCAAAAGAAGTATCATGCAAGAAAACGGAGTCTGGAGAGCACATGCGGTGCCCAGGAGGCAGGGGGCGCGCCCAGGGGGGTTGGGCCCGCCCTCCACCCTTGTGGACGCCTCGTGTCCTTCCCAGACTGCTTCTTATTTTCCTATTTTCTTAAATATTCCAAAACAGAGAAAAATTTCTATTAGAACTGTTTTGAAGTCGGTTTACTTACGGTACCACATACATATTCCTTTTCGGAGTCGGAAACGTTCTGGAAAGTGTCCCTTATGTATACCTCCGGGGTTACGGTTTCAATAACATTAGTTTCAACATTTATGGGATTACCTGAGATATAATGTTTGATTCTTTGACCGTTCACCACCCTCGGATTTGTGCCTTCGAAGTTGTTGATTTTATAGCACCGGAACGATAGACCTCCTCGATGACATAAGGACCTTCCCATTTAGAGAGGAGTTTGCCTGCAAAAAATCTTAAACAAGAGTTGTATAACAATACATAATCACCTACATTAAACTCATGTTTTTGTATCCTTTTGTCATGCCATCCTTTAACTTTTTCTTTAAATAGTTTGACATTCTCATAAGCATGGATTCTCCATTCATCAAGTGAGCTAATGTCAAAAAGCCTCTTCTCGCCAGCAAGTTTGAAATCATAATTGAGCTCTTTAATGGCCCAATATGCCTTATGTTCTAGTTCGAGAGGTAAGTGACAAGCTTTACCATAAACCATTTTATACGGAGACATACCCATAGGATTTTTGTATGCAGTTCTATAGGCCCATAATGCATCATCAAGTTTCTTAGACCAATTCTTCCTAGATCTATTAACAGTCTTTTACAAAATTAATTTAAGCTCTCTATTACTCAATTCTACTTGACCACTAGACTGTGGATGATATCGAGATGCAATTCTATGGTAAACATCATACTTAGCAAGCATTCTACGAAAAGCACCATGAATAAAATGTGAACCACCATCAGTCATTATGTATCTAGGGACTCCAAACGTCGGAAAAATAACTTCTTTAAGCATCTTAATAGAGGTGTTATGATCAGCACTACTAGTTGGAATAGCTTCTACCCACTTAGTAATGTAATCAACAGCAACTAAAATATGTGTGTACCCATTAGAGGAAGGAAACAGTCCCATATAATCAAAGCCCCAAACATCAAAAGGTTCAATAACAAGTGAATAATTCATAGGCATTTCTTGACCTCTACTAATATTACCAATTCTTTGACATTCATCACAAGACAGAACAAACTTACGGGCATCCTTGAAGAGAGTAGGCCAATAAAAACTGGATTGCAATACCTTATGTGCAGTTCTATCTCCAGCATGGTGTCCTCCATAAGCCTCGGAGTGACACTTGCGTAGGATCAGTTCCTGTTCATGCTCAGGTACACAACGTCTAATAACACCATCTACTCCCTCTTTATAAAGATGTGGGTCATCCCAGAAGTAATGTCTTAAATCATAGAAGAACTTTTTCTTTTGCTGATATGTGAAACTAGGTGGTATAAATTTAGCAACAATGTAATTAGCATAATCAGCATACCACGGAGCAGTACGAGAAGCATTTATGATAGCTAATTGTTAATCATGAAAGCTATCATCAATAGGTAGTGGGTCATCAAGAACATTCTCTAACCTAGACAAGTTGTCTACAACGGGGTTCTCAGCTCCTTTTCTATCAATAATATGCAAATCAAATTCTTGTAGCAAGAGAACCCATCTAATAAGTCTAGGTTTAGCATCTTTCTTTTCCATAAGATATTTAATAACAGCATGATCAATGTGAACAGTTACTTTAGAATCAATAATATAAGGTCTGAACTTATCACAAGCAAACACAACTGCTAAAAATTCTTTTTCAGTAGTAGCATAATTTCTTTGAGCATTGTCTAGAGTTTTAATAGCATATTGAATAACATTTAATTTCTTGTCAACTCTTTGTCCTAGAACAACCCCTACAGCATAATCACTAGCATCACACATGATTCCAAATGATAAATTCCAATCAGGAGGCTGAACAATAGGTGCAGAAATCAAAGCTTTCTTAAGTATCTCAAATGCTTCTACACAGTCATCATCAAAAACAAAAGGAACTTCCTTTTGTAAGAGATTAGTTAGAGCCTAGAAATTTTATAGAAGTCCTTAATGAACCTCCTATAAAAACCGGCATGACCAAGGAAACTTCTTATACCTTTAATGTCCTTTCAATAGCATCAACTTTAGTTTTATCAACTTTAATACCTCTTTCAGAAATTTTATGCCCCAAGACAATACCTTCAATAACCATAAAGTGGCACTTCTCCCAATTCAAGACAAGATTAGTTTCTTCACATCTCTACAAAACTCGATCAAGGTTGCTTAAGCAATCATCAAAAGAAGTTCCGTAAATGGAGAAATCATCCATGAAAACCTCAACAATCTTTTCACAAAAGTCAAAGAATATAGCAGTCATACATCTTTGAAAAGTAGTAGGTGCATTACATAAACCAAAAGGCATACATCTATAAGCAAAGATACCGAAAGGGCAAGTAAAAATTGTCTTTTCTTAATCCTCTTTTGACACAGGTATTTGAGAGAAACCAGAATAACCAACTAGAAAGCAAAAATGTGTATGTTCGGATAATCTTTCTAGCATTTGATCAATAAAATGTAAAGGGTAATGATCCTTTTTATTAGCTTTATTTAATTTGCAGAAATCAATTACCATTCTATAACCTGTAACAATTGTTTGTGGGATCAATTCATCTTTATAATTAGGAACAACAGTAATACCTCCCTTCTTAGGGACATAATGGACAGGACTTATCCACTGACTATCAGCAACGGGGTAAACTATACCTGCCTCCAGAAGCTTTAGTATTTCTTTTTCTTACCACTTCTTTCATCTTAGAATTTAACCATCGTTGGTGATCAACAACCGGTTTCGCGTCTTTCTCCAATTTTATTTTGTGCTGGCAGAGAGTGGGACTAATGCCTTTAAGATCATCAAGAGTATATCCAATAGCAGCACGGTGCTTCTTCATAGTTTTCAATAATTTCTTTCCTTCATGCTCTGAATGGTTAGCACTAATAATAACAGGATATATCTCTTTCTCATCAAGATAAGCATATTTAAGAGTATCAGGTAAAGATTTAAGCTCAAACACGGGATCACCCTTGGGTGGAGGAGGATCCTGTCGGGGATATACCCCGCGGCGTAACCCGGCCGGACTTGGCGATTCACCGGCGACCCGCACTGGCCAGACGGTTTACAAGCAACCTGACTGAACATTATGATTCACTGGTAACTCGGCGGGCGGGACAGACGGATGACAAGGCCCAAGGCCCAGAAGGCTGGTTTATGTTAATGGTGGTCCGGTTTAAGAAAAAAGGTGTAAGGAATATTTCCCTTACAAGGAATCAAGATCTGGACTTGTATCCGCTTTGTATTAGAAGATAGGCTAGTACTAATCCTAATAGGACTCCACATGTAACTCGCCCCTTCAACATATATAAGGAGGGGCAAGGCTCCCCAAAGAGGGACAAGTAACAAGAAACAATCTTAGGGCTATACATAACTAGGAGCGCCGGTTTACGGCGACTCCCTCATGAGCATAATGAGACCTAGCCACAAACAGCATGTAGGGCTATTCCGGATGATGTTTCCCGAGGCCCGAAGCTGTCTAAATCCTTGTCTTGCGTGTTGCGTCTCTCGATTCTGATCAACCCCTTCAAGCACCGCACAGATGCGTTGGCCTCACGACTAAGTCCTCACACTAGGACATCTGTCGTGACAATTCCACGACAGTTGGCGCCCACCGTGGGGCCTGCGGATGGTGGTGTTGAGTTCTTGGAGGGCGCTATCCCAGGGATCGAGAAGCTCCCTCCGGCTTATTGAAGAAGTTTCGGCCGGTTCATTAGAGAGTTCAGTTGGCTCGCCGAAAAAGTTCCGTCAGGCTCATCGAAACGTTCCGCCGGCTCGTGGGAAGGTTCTAGCCGGATTATTGAAAAGTTCCGAGCACTTCGACATAAGGTTCCGTCTGAATCACCAAAAGGTTCCTATTGCCTCGACGAAAAGTTCTGTCCAAATCACCAAAGGGTTCCAGCCGAATCGCCGAAAGGTTCCGTCCGAGTCGATAAAGAGTTCTGACCTAGATTATGAAAAAGGTTCTGGCTGGATTATCAAGAGGTTTCGGTTCAGAAGTTCCGTATTATCAAAAGTTCTAGACGGATTATCAAGAGGTTCCGGTTCAAAAGTTCTGGATTATCAAAAGTTCCCGTCGGATTATCAACAAGTTCCGGTTTCAAAAATTTCAGCTCAACAAGTTCCTGCCAGGTTATGTGGAGACCTCAGGCACTAGAAGACACAGAACCAATCAACTCTTCTATCAAAAACAAAAGCAACACTATGCATTATCCAATGCCAGCATCCGGCAAAAAATACCAGGTGTTATTTTTCCTATGTATTTTATCAGTACATGTTAATTCATCCGACAATAATACTCTGGTCTGTAATGTCTTTACGCATGGCAACTATTAAAAAAGGGTGGGAGTATACCACGGATGCATGTTCGGCTGTGCCGCACGGCTTCATGGACAGGCGTGTCATGGTCCGGTTTACATCAACGCACCGGCCGACTCGCCTGTCCGCGCCGCATTACGGTGCCACAGATGAGTCGCACACCCGCCCTCGCGACCAATTCACGCGTCCGCATCGGCTTACAATGAGGAGGACAATTTGTTCGTCCGCACCGGCTTATAAATGCCGTGGCCGATTCATCTGTCTGCTCCCGCGGCCGATTCACCCATGAGGGATTTCAGTTTCACCTAGTGATCATCAACTTCATGGCGGATTATTTTCCGGCCTAAACACATCAGGTGATGTCCATCTAAAATATATTTTATTAGCACATATTATTTTTGTCAAAGATCAGTTTATCTTTACCTTGGTCTGCAATATTGTTTATGCAGGACAATTATTCAATGCAAAAGCTATGGTTGTGTCATGGATGTATAACTCACGCCACCGTTATAATGCGCTAGTATCTTACCATGCCATCAAGATCAATGAACATATGTGCAAGCCGCCATTCTACAGACCAGTTTACATCAATATGATGTGGTTAACTCGCCCATCCACGCCGGTTTACAACGCCACGGACGATTCATGTGTCTGTGCCGCCTCCGAAGCCGCGGCCGTCTTTGTCGTCTGTCTCTCACGGCCTAGTCTATATCAACACACTGGGCCGCACATGTCTGCATGAGCTGTTTATTGACCGCCGTTTGCGATGGATGACTCAATGGACATGCGCACAAGTCGCCGCCACTACAGTTTGGTTAGACTTCAAACAACCAGCTGGGATGAACCATTGGCCGGATTATTGACACAAATCATACGGAGTCATTTATGACCCGCCACGATTGGCCTCAAGCTTCTGTGGATTTGCATTGCGTTATCAACACTAAGGATATACAATGAGTGTTTCTAAGATCATTAACTCGCCACCTTGCTTCCAGCTTCAACATATGACAGCGGTCGACTATTCAGCTATATGCCGGTTTATATCAGGGCCAAGTATGAAGAATCTCAAGACAACTCCTCGAGTCATCTTAAGACTTGGGGGCTACGATTGTTGGAAATATGCCCTAGAGGCAATAATAAAATGATTATTATTATATTTCCTTGTTCATGATAATTGTCTATTATTCATGCTATAATTGTGTTATCCGGAAATCATAATACATGTGTGAATACATAGACCATAACATGTCCCTAGTGAGCCTCTAGTTGACTAGCTCGTTGATCAACAGATAGTCATGGTTTCCTGACTATGGACATTGGATGTCATTAATAACGGGATCACATCATTAGGAGAATGATGTGATGGACAAGACCCAATCCTAAGCATAGCACAAGATCGTGTAGTTCGTTTGCTAGAGCTTTTCCAATGTCAAGTATCATTTCCTTAGACCATGAGATCGTGTAACTCCCGGATGCCGTAGGACTGCTTTGGGTGTACCAAACGTCACAACGTAACTGGGTGACTATAAAGGTATACTATAGGTATCCCCGAAAGTATCTGTTGGGTTGACACGGATCGAGACTGGGATTTGTCACTCCGTATGACGGAGAGGTATCTCTAGGCCCACTCAGTAATGCATCATAATAATGAGCTCAATGTGACCAAGTGTTTGGTCACGGGATCATGCATTACGGTACGAGTAAAGTGACTTGCCGGTAACGAGATTGAACGAGGTATTGGGATACCGACGATCGAATCTTGGGCAAGTAACGTACCGATTGACAAAGGGAATTGAATACGGGATTGATTGAATCCTCGACATCATGGTTCATCCGATGAGGTCATCGTGGAACATGTGGGAGCCAACATGGGTATCCAGATCCCACTGTTGGTTATTGACCGGAGAGTCGTCTCGGTCATGTCTGCGTGTCTCCCGAACCCGTAGGGTCTACACACTTAAGGTTCGGTAATGCTAGGGTTGTAGAGATATTAGTATGCGGTAACCCGAAAGTTGTTCGGAGTCCCGGATGAGATCCCGGACATCACGAGGAGTTCCGGAATGGTCCGGAGGTAAATATTTATATATATGAAGTCCAGTTTCGGCCATCGGGAAAGTTTTGGGGGTAATCGGTATTGTACTGGGACCACCGGAAGGGTCCCGGGGGTCCACCGGGTGGGGCCACCTATCCCGGAGGGCCCCATGGGCTGAAGTGGGAGGGAAACCAGTCCCTGGTGGGCTGGTGCACCCCCCATGGGCCTCCCCCTGTGCCTAGGGTTGGAAACCCTAGGGGTGGGGGCGCCCCACCTGACTTGGGGGGCAAGTTCCCCCTTGGCCGCCGCCCCCCTTGGAGATGGGATCTCCTAGGGCCGGCGCCCCCCTAGGGGCCCTATATATAGTGGGGGGAGGGAGGGCATCCGCCCCCAAGTCCCTGGCGCCTCCCTCTCCCCTCGTAACACCTCTCTCTCTCTCTCGTTGGAGCTTGGCGAAGCCCTGCCGAGATCACCGCTGCTTCCATCAGCACGCCGTCGTGCTGCTGGATCTCCATCAACCTCTCCTTCCCCTTGCTGGATCAAGAAGGAGGAGACGTCTTCCCAACCGTACGTGTGTTGAATGTGGCGGTGCCGTCCGTTCGGCGCTCGATCATCGGTGATTTGGATCACGACGAGTACGACTCCATCAACCCCGTTCTCTTGAACGTTTTCCTTTCACGATCTATAAGGGTATGTAGATGCACTCCCCTCTCCCTCATTGCTAGATGACTCCATAGATTGATCTTGGTGATGCGTAGAAAATTTTAAAATTCTGCTACGTTCCCCAACAACGATGACATGACTCAACAAATCTTGCGAGTTTCAGCAAAGTTTAAGAACCTCAAGACGATGGAGGGAAAGATAACCCAGTCCCGGAGGCTACTACCATATTGATGAAAATTTAAAGGCCGTTAGAAAATTTCTGGTTCAAAATGAAGAATTCCGGTTTAAAATCCAGCTCAAGGGAAGTCAGTCTCACTGAAGATCTCAAATCCAGTTTAAAAATTTCCGATTCAAAAAGAATTAATTTCTCGCAAGTTCGAGTTTAAAGGCTGTCAAAATATTTCCAACTAAAAATGAAGATTCTGGTTTAAAATCCGGCTCAAGGGAAATATGTCTCCCACAAAGCTTGGAAGCTCTCAATATCCGGTTCAAAATCCTGGTTCAAGAAGAATTTATCTCTTACAAAAAGTTAAAGGTTGCCAAAGAGGACATGTTGCCATGACACGCCGTTCAAACATGGGTTATCCTGCATTATTGTCTTATCATATTATTGATCACATGGGGGCTTCTGTTTATAAAGCGGAGTTCTGATTACATATTGATCCGACTATCAAGCTAATATTATCATAAGAGCACAGCTCTGGTTACTTCGGTAATCCGGCTATCAAGCCAATATTATCACAAGGGGCCGAAGAGAGTCTGTTGCATAGCACAGCTCAAACATGGGTATCCCTTGAGCACAACTCACAATATCACTTGGGGGCTATGTTCGAACCATAGTCACACCTCTTGATAGGCTTAAGGCCACTAGGGAAATCATTTGGGGGCTCTGGTCGTATCCGAACCATAGTCACACCTCTTGATAGGCATAAGGGCACCAGGGAAATCACTTGGGGGCTTGGTCGTATCCGAACCATAGCTACACCTCTTGATAGGCATAAGGCCACCAGGGAAATCACTTGGGGGCTATGGGTTCAAACCATAGTTACACCTCTTGATAGGCATAAGGGCACTAGGGAAATCACTTGGGGGCTTGGTCGTATTCGAACCATAGCTACACCTTTTGATCAGCGCAATGCCACAATTATGACTACATGGGGGCTCTGGTCGTATCCGAACCATAGCTTAAACCCTCTTGATCATACATATACATCATCATATATTGCACCATACATTGCATCATCATTACATCATCATAGCATATATCATATGTGCATGGATATACCGGCGTTCATTAACCCGGCTTGACTTTCAATGGCAAGTTGTTTATACATGATCACTTATAATTTGGCGCTTATTAACCCGGTCTGGTTTTGACTATAAGTCGCCAGTGCTATATATGGATAATCCGTTGTTTATCACAACCCGGTATGGTTTTATCATAAACCGGCACAATATGGAAAGAGTTATCAGTACTCATGATTAGGGTTATCGCCCTTGCTACAAAAGTTGGCCAACCAACACTGTGATTCAATGTCACAGAAACAGGTTGAATAAAGCATGATTATAAATCACCGACGTTTATTAACTCGGCCTGGCTTTCGACTATAAGTCGCCAGTATGATGATAAATTATCTGGTGTTTATTAAACCGGCCTGTCTTGGGACTATAAGTCACCAGTATATATCTGGATTGCGCCATTGGAATCATGCGCTCATAAATCATTGGATTATATTATTCAAATCTTCAAATAGCCAAACATGGCTGGATTATTATTATTATTATGGTTATCAATAAACAGTATTATGATTAAGGTTTTCAAAGTCGCTTCAGCGCGATGGTTATTATTTATCAATGGATATGATTTATTCTACAAAGGAATAGTCCCAAGTCGCTGCAGGCTTACGACCCGACACTTGGGGGCTACATTATTCAAGTTGAGATTACATCAAAATATGCAAGTCTCATGTCGCTGCAAGCATGCACCATGACACTTGGGGGCTAATGCAAAGTCATTTTGACTGGCCTTATTGAAGACCTGACTCATCACATCATAATGAGCCGGCCCTTGGGGGCTACCAATTGCTCCTATCAATGATTCAAGGTACATAAGTCTTAATCCATTATATTCAAGGGTCCACTGCTCAATTGGTAAAACACAAAGCTCTTAATCTTGTGGACGTGGGTTCAAGCCCCATGGTGGAGTTACATCATATGATGTTATTTTCAATGTAGCATGATTATATTTATAAAGTCCCTGCTCATTATTGCATAATGACCCGGCCCTTGGGGGCTACACTGGTTGAAGTTTTGTGAGCATCAAGCAATCACAAGTCCCGGGTTGCTGCAAGCGTGACAACCCGACACTTGGGGGCTACATGATATGGAGTATTCAGTTTTTACTAAGTGACTGGGATGAACAACATGGCTTTCTTCTTAAGTGGCGGTATTTATATTGAAGCAAGTCTTAAGCCATCACTTTGTTCTACTCAGGACTTGGGGGCTACAGGTAATATGAATATAAGGGAGAAAAATCTTCAAATTCTCAGTTTTGAATAAACCAGATTGACCCATGTTTGCACAATCATAATCCAGTGTCATCAATAATCATGAACCGGCGTTGGCAACAATCATGAACCAGCATTGGCAACAATCATGACCCAGAATTATCAGTTTTTATAACCCGCCGATTTGGGAAATTACAGCTTGGCAAGTGCTACATTTTCAAGCTGTCTGAATATTAGTTGAATATTTGAAGACCAATATTTTTGTCAAGTCAGAGCATTGAAGGCCGACTCAAATGGATTCTTTATTTACAATATTTATTTTACAAGCAAATTGATTATGAAGCTGATCTATTGACTCGGATTTTCTAGAAGAAGGAAATGACAAGGACTTAAGGATGATCAACATAAGTTTACTATGGATAAATCCAAGCTAAACTTGGGGGCTAATGTCGGGGATATACCCCGCGATGTAACCCGGCCGGAAGTATAACCCGGTCGGACTTGGCGATTCACCGGCGACCCGCACTGGCCAGACAGTTTACAAGCAACCTGACTGAACATTATGATTCACTGGTAACCCGGCAGGCGGGATAGACGGATGACAAGGCCCAAGGCCCAGAAGGCTGGTTTATGTTAATGGTGGTCCGGTTTAAGAGGAAAGGTGTAAGGAATATTTCCCTTAGAAGGAGTCAAGATCTGGACTTGTATCCGGTTTGTATTAGAAGATAGGCTAGTCCTAATCCTAATAGGACTCCACATGTAACCCGCCCCTTCAACATATATAAGGAGGGGCAGGGCTCCCCAAAGAGGGACAAGTAACAAGAAACAATCTTAGGGCTAGACATAACTAGGAGCGCCGGTTTACGGCTACTCCCTCATGAGCATAATGAGACCTAGCCACAAACAGCATGTAGGGCTATTCCGGATGATGTTTCCCGGGTCCCGAAGCTGTCTAAATCCTTGTCTTGCGTGTTGCATCTCTCGATTCTGATCAACCCCTTCAAGCTACCGCATAGATGCGTCGGCCTCACGACTAAGTCCTCACACTAGGACATCTGCCATGACAATTCCACGACAGATCCCCTAGAATTTCAACAGGCAAGTTGTGTTTCAAAATAGGTCCCTGTTTAAAGAATACTTCATATATTTCCCTTCTTTCATTCATAAACATATCATTTTCATGGTCTAGCAAATATTGTTCTAAAGGATCACTAGGAGGCACGGCAATAGAAGCAGGACCAATAATTTCATCTTTACTAGGAAATTCTTTATCATGGGGTTGTCTACAAAACTTAGCAAAATAAACTAATGAGATATATCCCCTAAACCAACAGAAACAATATCCTTATTGCAGTCTATGTTAGCATTAACAGTATTCAAGAAGGGTCTACCAAATATAATGGGACAAAAGTTATCTTGTGGGGAACCAAGAACAAGAAAATCAGAAGGATATTTAACTTTCCCACTCAAGACTTCAACATCTCTAACAATCCCAACTGGTGAAATAGTGTATCTATTAGCAAGCTTAATAGTAACATCAATTTCCTCTATCTCAGCAAGTGCAATGTCATGCATAATTTCTTTATATAGGGAATGAGATATTGCACTTGCACTAGCACCCATATAACATAAGCCATGATAGCAATGATCTCCTATTTTAACAGAACTAACAGGCATGCCTACAACAGGTCTATGTTTATTTTTAGTATTAGGTCTAGCAATTCTAGCAGCTTCATCACAGAAGTAAATAACATGCCCATCAATATTATCGGCCAAGAGATCTTTAATCATAGCAACACTAGGTTCAACTTTAATTTGCTCAGAGGGAGTAGGTGTTCTAGTATTACTCTTACGAACCACAGTTGAAGCTTTAGCATGATCCTTTATTCTAGCAGGGAAAGGTGATTTCTCAATATAAGTGGTAGGAACAACAAGATCATTATAAGTGATAGTCTTTTCTTCAACTTTAATAGGTGCAACTACTTTTACTTCAATGAGAGGATTATATTTAAAACACTTCTCCTTAGGGAGATCAACATGAGTAGCAAAGGATTCACAGAAAGAAGCTACTATCTCAGAGTCAAGTCCATATTTAGTGCTAAATTCACGGAAAGCATCAGTATCCATAAAAGATTTAACACAATCAAACTTAGGTGTTATACCTCACTCCTTACCTTCGTCGATATCCCAATATTCAGAGTTGCATTTAATTCTTTCCGATAAATCCCATTTGAATTCAATAGTCTTCATCATAAAAGAACCAGTACAAGAAGTATCGAGCATGGAGCGATTATCGAGAGAAAGCCGAGCATAAATTTTTTGAATAATAATTTCTCCTGAGAGCTCATGATTGGGACATGAATATAACCTTGACTTAAGCCTCCCCCAAGCTTGAGCGATGGTTTCTCCTTCACGAGGCCAAAAATTATATATATAATTACGATCACGATGAACTAGATGCATAGGATAAAACTTCTGATGAAATTCCAATTTCAATCAGTTGTAGTTCCATGATCCCATATCATCACATAGCCTAAACCATGTCAATGCATTTCCCTTCAAAGATAAAGGGAAGACCTTCTTCTTGATAACATCCTCGGGCATACCTGCAAGCTTAAATAATCCACAAACTTCATCCACATAGATTAAGTGCAAATCGGGATGTAATGTTCCATCACCTGTGAAAGGATTAGCTAGCAGTTTCTCTATCATACCCAAAGGAATTTCAAAGTAAACGTTTTCAGTAGGTCCAGTAGGTTGAGGAGCAACTCTTTGCTCTACTGGTCGGGGTGAAGATACCCCAAACAAGCCCCTCAAGGGATTATGTTCCATAGTAACAAGTGACAGTAAATTTTAGCACACTATATACATTTTTCCTTACCAAATTCCACCTACCAACGGCGCTTCACTCCCCGCCAACGACACCAGAAAAGAGTCTTGATTACTGAGGGAGTCCTGGACTAAGGGGTCCTCGGGCGCCTGGCCTGTTATCCATGGGCCGAACTGATGGGCTGTGAAGACATGAAGACCGAAGATTGTACCTGACTCCGGATTGGACTCTCCTTGGCGTGGAAGGCAAGCTCGGCGATCGACTATGAAGATTCCTTCTTATGTAACCGACTCTATGTAAATCCTAGATCCCCCCGGTGTCTATATAAACCGGAGGGGTTAGTCCGGAAAGGACATATTCATTACCATAGTCATATAGGCTAAGATCCTAGGGTTTAGCCGTCACGATCTCGTGGTTGATCAACTCTTGTAACACCCATATTCATCAATATCAATCAAGCAGTACGTAGGGTATTACCACCATAGAGAGGGCCCGAACCTGGGTAAACGTTGTGTCCCCTGTCTCCTATTACCATCGATCCTAGATGCACAGTTCGGGACCCCCTACACGAGATCCGCCGGTTTTGACACCGACATTGGTGCTTTCATTGAGAGTTCCACTGTGCCGTCCACGAAAGGTTCGATGGCTCCTTCAATCGTCTATAGCGACGCTATCCAAGAAGAAACCTTCCTCGCCGGACAGATTTTCGTGTTCGGCGGCTTCGTACTGCGGGCCAACTTGCTTGGCCATCTGGAGCAGACCGATAGCTACACCCCTGGCCACCAAGTCAGATTGGAAGCTTGAACTACGTTGCGGATATCCGTGGAGACTTGATCTTCAATGGATTTGAGACCGCAGCGATCGCTCCCCTTCCCTCCGAGGAACATGACTTAAATCTGTCATCGGATCACATCCAGGAGATGGTTCCTGTCGCTGCAACGGCCTTAGAACCGGAGCAGATCGTGCCATCCGAAGCCATAGAGTCCGCGGCATTGGAGCCGCACACGGACTTGGCACCTCGCAATATTTGTGCCAATAGAACTCCGGATTCGTCTCCGGCTATGAGTCCCAGACCGGATACGCCTGCGGACACCGAGCTGGATCTGTTATCGATTTTTGAATCTAGCACCGCAGACATCTTCCAGCACTCACCCTTGGGTGATGTGCTAAACTCTTTAAAGAACTTGTCCTTGGAGAAGGACTCACAGCCAAACTATGTTCAGTTCGAGCCAGAGGCTGATGATGGGAAATTTTGTTTCCCACCCGCCACCCACTTCATAGTCACCGTCGATGATTTAACCGATGTGCTCGATTATGGATCCGAAGACATCGACGGTATGAACGACGATGCCGACCAGGAGCAAGGCCAAAACCCGCCATTTACTGGACGTTGGACGGCCACCTCTTCGTATGATGTGTACATGGTCGACACACCTAAAAAAGCTAGCGACGACGACAAAGGAGATCCAGTTGTGAATAAACCTTCTGAGACACAGTCCAAGCGCCGGCGCCCTAAACGCCGCTCTAAGCCTCGTCGCTCAAATGACGGAAATACTGGCACCGGAGAGAATAGTACTCTGGGCAACACCGAAAACAATGAAGACCCTGTCGGGGCTGCATCCGAACAGGAGGAACAAGAAAACGAGCAAGACAACCCTGATAATCAGACCATGCCCAATGACCCGGACGATGATAGTTATCGTCCAGTCTCCGAGGATGACGAGAGCCTCGGCAATGAGGACTTCATCCTGCCCGAGGCACCCCTCGAGCAGGAGTGCTTCAAGCGCCAGCTAATAGCCACCACAAGAAACCTGAAGAAGAAGCAGCAGCAGCTTCAAGACGATCAAGACCTGCTCATTGATATATGGACTGATGTCCTGGCAGCCGAAGAATACGGCCTCAAGCGCCCAACCAAGAGTTACCCAAAGCGTAGACTGCTACCTTAGTTCGATGAGGAGGCACTAAATCCCATACCTCCCTCACGCAATGCGGACCGACCACCACGCGGTCGGGATAGTGCGGCGGACCGACCACCCCGCGGTTGGGATAAAGCGGCAACTCAGGCCGAACAACAACCCGCCCCACTACCTCGCAAAGATCGGGACAAAACAACTCGGGACCATACATACGACCTTCGGCAGGAGCTGGACAGTAGATCAGAACATACCAGATCAATCTACGGATCGCGAGGACGCTTCCCAACTCGAGATGACGGCTACCTATTCGGGCGTGACAAACCTAGTCACACCCAGGCCGATAACTGCAGACGCACTCCATCGGAGGTGCGCCGTGATGCGGCCCAATATAGAGGCACCGCACACCTTCTCTGCTTCACAGATGAGGTGCTGGATCACGAATTCCCTGAGGGGTTCAAGCCCATCAATATTGAATCATACGACGGAACAACCGACCCCGCAGTATGGATTGAGGACTTTATTCTCCATATCCACATGGCCCGGGGAGACGACCTCCACGCCATCAAATACGTCCCACTGAAACTCAAAGGGCCAGCTAGACACTGGCTGAATGGCCTGCCCAAGAATTCCATCGGCAGCTGGGAGGATCTGGAAGAGGCCTTTCTTGCCAACTTCCAAGGTACATATGTCCGGCCACCCGATGCCGATGACTTAAGCCAGATAGTTCAACAACCTGGAGAATCAACCAGAAAATTCTGGACTAGGTTCCTAACCAAAAAGAAACAGATCGTTGACTGTCCGGATGCCGAAGCCCTAGTGGCCTTTAAACATAGCATCCGTGACGAATGGCTAGCACGCCGCCTCGGCCAAGAAAAGCCGAAGTCCATGGCAGCCCTTACAACACTCATGACCCGCTTTTGCGCGGGAGAGGACAGCAGGCCGGCTCGTAGCAAAAACACAGACAGCGAGACAGGCCCCTTCGAGGCCAAGAACAGCTCCGGAAAGATCTGGCGCAACAGACACAAATGCCGAAGCAATGGCGACAACACCGATGACACCACCGTTAACGCCGGATTCAGTGGCTCCAAGGCCGGACAGCGAAAGAAGCCCTACAAAAGGAACAGCGAGGGACCATCCAGCCTGGATCGCATACTCGATCGTCCGTTCCAGATACATGGTACCCCAGACAAACAAGCCAATCACACCAACAGAGACTGTTGGGTTTTCAAATAGGCTGGCAAGTTAAATGCCAAAAACAAAGAAAAGGGATCACAAAGTGAGGACGAGGACGAAGAGCCCTGGCAGCCGAACACCAGAGGGCAGAAGAAATTTCCCCCTCAGGTCAAAACGGTGAACATGATATACGCTACACACATCCCCAAAAGGGAGCGCAAGCGAGCACTTTGGGACGTATACGCGGTAGAGCCAGTCGCCCCAAAATTCAATCTGTGGTCATCATTCCCGATCACCTTCGATCGTCGAGATCACCCAACTAGTATCCGGCATGGAGGTCCAGCCGCACTGGTCCTCGACCCAATCATCAATGGATTTCACCTAACACGAGTCCTAATGGATGGCGGTAGCAGCCTCAACCTGCTCTATCAGGATACAGTGCGGAAGATGGGCATTAACCCCTCATGAATCCAACCTACAAAGACTACCTTTAAAGGAGTCATACCATGCATTGAGGCCCGCTGCACGGGCTCAATCATGCTGGAGGTGGGCTTCGGTTCCCCGGACAACTTCCGAAGCGAGGAGTTAATCTTCGATATCGTCCCCTTTCGTAGTGGCTACCACGCATTACTCGGACGAACCGCGTTTGCTAGATTGAACGCGGTACCACACTATGCTTATCTCAAGCTGAAGATGCCCGATCCGCGCGGCATCATAACAGTCAACGGAAACACAAAACGCTCCCTCCGGACAGAGGAGCACACCGCCGCCCTAGCAGCAGAGGTACAAAGCGGCCTTCTCAAGAAGCGGCATAGTCTGGCTGCCGAGCCCATGGACATCATTAAGAGGGTCCGGACCACACTGCAACAGGACAGCATGGCTCGTCAAGAGATTGATTAGCAGTTCGGCCTCTGTCCCAATCCCGATGAGGTAGTGGCATTCATACCACGCGTCCATAACTACGCACTCAAAATTCCATGGGCATCGACGGAGGCACAAGCTATCCCGGGATCCACGGTTTGGCCAGACCGATCCCGGACACACATATAACTTTACTATCTCTTCTTCCCTTGTTTCAGGTTTCTCCTATGGGGCCCTCCTTCGACGGCCTGATTAATGATCCCATCAAAGGACAAACACACCGGATTGACACGGAGCACATGCATACATGGGAAGCCCTAGAGGCTAACCATTTTATGGACCCACACGCAATCCGCCTTCGGGTATGGCATGTCAAATAGCCAGTTGCTTATCGCATTATCTTATACCAATGTGCTTGGACGCATAAACCCAACTATAATGGAAACAGTCCATGATCCAAGTTCACGGGCTCCGGATCCTATCTTTGTTCTCCCTCTGTTTTCCTTTATATTACTTATTTCCTAGCAGTCGTACACCCTGGTATGATTCATATTTGCCAGGGGCTCCCCATTGCCCCACGATACCGCAACAAAGTCTGAACAATCCCTAAAGATAAGTTCGGCACCCCGAATTTAGCATTATATGCATTGGCTCCGAATCATGTCTTTGGTCAATAGTTGGATTGCCCGGCTCCTGTGCTTGCTACCCTACGTTCCACTAAATCGGCTAGGGTAGTAAAGGGAGAACTATTGCGATTGTGCCCTAGCCTTGACCAGATGAGCACCTCAGTAGAGAAAGCCGAAAACTGACTGTCATGATACAGCGAGAGCCGGTCAGCTGTTCGAGGGTCACAAATCATTGGAGATTTTTTCCGCATTATGCGAAGAATCGGCACTTCCCGATCAGATGCTGACAGCCCCCTGGCTCAAACCAGGGGCTGCACCCATGCTTTATTATAAAACACCTATGGCTAAGTGAAGGTGTTTAAGCCGTACAATCTGATTGCCTTGTTAGTTGCGCTAAACAACTCCTTCAAGGACCATACAATTGGATCAAGATTGTTTAGATTCCATCCTGAACACCTCCATACTACCTACGTGAGGGCAGAAGCGGACGACTGGCCAACCCTCAGCTTACATACAAAACGGCCGCACAGGAGGAAACAATTCAAAGCATAACAATATTACATTACAAAACAGGCTCTGTTCCCATAATACAAAGCAAAGGTAACATGAATACATTTATTCAAATACAACGTCATGCGAACATTGTGTTGCCGCAAGGTGAGAACCCTCCAAAACATCCGCAAAATACCGTTCAGGTGTGTGGTGCTCCTTGCCCTCCAGTGGCCCTCTGGCCACCTCGACAGCGTCCATCTTCGCCCACCACATCTTGCAACGGGCGAAGGCCATGCGCGCACCTTCAATGCAGGCCGAGCACTTGACGACACGCAGCCGAGGACAGGCGCTCACCATTCACCTCACGAGTCCGAAGTAGCTGCTTGGCATAGCTTCGACTGGCCATAGCCGGATTATGAAATCCTTCATGGCTAGTTCGGCCACCCTATGCAGCTCCACCAGCTGTTTTAGCTGATTGTTGAAGGACGCGGGATGCTCTGGCGCCACATACTGCGACCAGAATAACTTCTCTGTAGAACCCCCTCCTTCGGATCGGTAGAACTCTGCGGTTTCTGATACACTTCATGGTATATCCGCAAATGCTCCTGGGGAACTCCGAACCCGGGTTAGTAAAATGTACTGCTTGTCCGCATACTTGCTTTGCATCTTAAACACCTTACCCACCGTGATCTTCTTGGCCTCCTGGATCTCCTGGAGGGCAGCCTGGGCCTCATTCCGTGCGGTCTCCATGCTCTGACGAGCCCTAGCGAGTTTGGTCCTTTGAACCGATGCATCATGCTCCAAGGCTTTGCATTTCTTGACCGCATCCTGGAGCTCCTGCTTGATTTCTTTGACCCGGGCCTTGGACTTCTTACGGGCGGCTTGCTGCTGGACAGCCTTCTCCTCGGCCTCGCCCAGGGCCTTCTTCAGGGCCTCAACCTCGGTCGCGGCTCCTGCACATATTATGACACAGCGGTCAATATACAACGCCTATCCTTTCTAAACACACAGCAAGTCGTCACTCACCTTGCTTCTCCTGGAGCTAAACCTTAACCTCGTCGAGCTCGTTCTCGGTCCGCTCCGGCCTCTGCCTCAGCTCAGAGACTTCGGCAGCATGGGAGGTCGCGGCCAACAGCGACGCCTGCTTATTTGCACATATTACGTTAGTCTCCTACAACAGAAGAATTGATCCTCTGTCCGGTTCTTCTTGACGAACACTAGACAGTGTCTCAGGGGCTACTGGCTACACGAGGTTTTTCTCTTTCTTACCTCGAAACCTGTCAACAGGCTGCTGCAGGCTTCATTCAGTCCACTCTTGGTGAACTGAATCTTCTCGATCACCGCACCCATAAGGACACGGTGCTCGTCCACAACAGAGGCGCCTCGAAGCGCCTCCATCAGGTTATCCAGCGCCCCTGGATGGACAAGGGCCACCGGTGGAAGCGGCGCACCCCCGTCCTTTAAAGGGGGCCGCTCGCCCGACTCCAGAGCCATATGGGCCTCCGGAATCGTATTTGGCTGAGGGCCGAACTGGATACAGCCTTCTCCACCAATCTCCATGGGGATCGGCTCCCCCATGTGTCCCGCAGTGGAGGTCTCGCCTTGTGGCACCTCCCGGACAACATCCTGGGCTCCTCCCCGCTTTGGAGCGGTCCTCCGGGATAACACCTCGGTGTTGCCCCTGGCCCCGGGCGAATAAGCAGGCGGTGGCGACATGCTCGCCATCTTCGACGGAGCCAACGAACCTCCAGATGAGGATCGCTGGGTAAGGTCGCGGGCCGGACTACAATAGCACAATTAACTATGTCATAATAAGAAAGAGAAATGGCCGGATGTACGCATGAGAGAGCCGTGTCACTTACGATGCGGCATGGGGCTTAGTGCGGGGGAGTCTCTTCGGACTGCTATCAACGTCCCATGCGGTGTTGACCGCTGGGACGTTCTTCCCCTTCTTGGGCGTCTCCGCCTCCGGATGCGCCGAAGCTGCCCTCTTCTTCTTCCTCTCCTCAGGGGGAGGGTTGTTTTCCTCCTCCTCCTCTTCCTCGCCATTGTCCTCAGGGACAGAGGAATGGGCTTCGTCGTCTTTGGACGTCACGTCCGAAGTGCCCTTGCGATGGGGGCCACCCTTGGCCCCCTTGGCCTTCTTCTCCGGCGCCTTATAAGGCACCGACACCAACATCTCCGCTAGACGCGGGATGACCGGTTCTTCAGGTAGCGGAGCCGGACACTGGATCCGCTTCGCCCTCCCCATCCAGTCCTGGAAATGCAATAACAAGCTCAGACATCATCCTTGAAATGATTAAGTTGGGGATACGTCGAAAAATAGCATACCTCACTGGCGAGGTGTTTACAATCGTGACCATGGTTTGAATCCGTGGCCGGTGGCTTCTCGTTGCCCTTAAAGAGCAACTTCAATGTGCCTTCGTGAGTAGTCTCGAAGAGCCTCACTAGAGTCTGATCCTTCTTTGGGTTGAATTCCCACAGAGGACGGCTTCGGCGCTGGCATGGAAGGATCCGGCGAACCAGCATCACCTGGATCACATCAACGAGCTTGACCTTCTTGGTTGACATGCTCTGAACGCGCGTCTGCAGCGCTATCACCTCGTCAGGGGAACCCCAGTCCGGACTCTTCTCGACCTAGGAGGTGAGTCGCGTGGGGGCGCCAGAGCGGAATTCGGCAGCAGCGGCCCAGGTGGTGCCGCGAGGTTCTGTGATGTAGAACCACTGCTTCTGCCACTCCTTCACTGTGTCCACAAAAGTGCCTTTGGGCCAGGATACGTTGGACAACTTGCTCACCATAGCTCCTCCGCACTCCGCGTGCTGGCCATCCACCACCTTCGGCTTCACGTTGAAGACTTGTGAGACATAGCCCGAAGTGGGGTTGGATGCGGAGGAAGGCATCACACACGACGATAAACGCCGAGATGTTGAGGAAGGGATTCGGGGACGGCTCATGGAAATCTATCCCGTAATAGTACATCAGCCCGCGGACGAAAGGGTGGAGTGGAAACCCTAGCCCGTGGAAGAAATGGGGGAGGAACACCACCCTCTCGGTGGGCTTAGGCATAGGGACGACTTAACCCTCGGCCGGCAGGTGGTGAGTGATCTCCTTCGCTAAGTATCCGGCCGCCCGAAGCTCCGTAATGTTCTCCTCCTTGACGGAGGAAACCATCCACTTGCCCTGACCTCTGGATCCGGACATGGTTGCTTGGGTGGGAAGGACATGAGAACTAGGGCGTTGGAGCTCGAGATTGGAAAGGCGGAGACAGAGAGAGGGCGTGAGAGAGGAAGAGGGAATCCTTATCCCCTTATAAAGGTAATGAATATTTAACGCCTCCTCGCTCACCTTAAGATTCGCCTATTCCCAAGGGCTGTATAAACGGCACGGTTGGGTTACCCACGCCCATATTGATGAGAATCCCGTAATAAGGGGGCACGATCTCTGCTTCGACAAGACGTTCCAATGGCGACCGCGTCTCGAAACACGGAGCGGTAGAGGAAAAACGGTCCGAAATTATGACCGGACAGACATGCTGTCATATTGTAAAAGCTGTCAGCAGATTAGACTTGTGTAAGAATATATACTCTCTCTACGGTTATGAATGGTGTGATAGGTCTGGATACTATCATTGCATCCGAAGACTGTCTTGAAGTTCGGATAAAAGGGAACCCGACTTGCAATGCCGAAGACAATCTGCGTGCCGAACTCCTCGTCATTGAAGCCAGGTTCAGGGGCTACTGAGGGAGTCCTGGACTAAGGGGTCCTCGGGCGTCCGACCTGTTATCCATGGGCCGGACTGATGGGCTGTGAAGACATGAAGACCGAAGATTGTAACTAAGTCCAAATTGGACTCTCCTTGGCATGGAAGGCAAGCTCGGCGACCGACTATGAAGATTCCTTTTTATGTAACCGACTCTATGAAAACCCTAGACCCCCCGGTGTCTATATAAACCGGAGGGGTTAGTCCGGAAAGGACCTATTCATTACCATAGTCATATAGGCTAAGCTCCTAGGGTTTAGCCGTCACGATCTCGTGGTAGATCAACTCTTTTAACACCCATATTCATCAATATCAATCAAGATGGACGTAGGGTATTACCTCCATAGAGAGGGCCCGAACCTGGGTAAACATTGTGTCCCCTGTCTCCTATTACCATTGATCCTAGACGCACAGTTCGGGACCCCTACCTGAGATCCGCCGGTTTTGACACCGACAATGACCCACAAGTGTAGGGGATATATCGTAGCCTTTTCGATAAGTAAGAGTGTAGAACCCAACGAGGAGCAGAAGGAAATGATAAGTGGTTTTCAGCAAGGTATTCTCTACAAGCACTGAAATTATCGGTAATAGATAGTTTTGTGATAAGGTAATTTGTATGGGGTAACAAGTAATAAAAGTAAATAAGGTGCATCAAGATGGCCCAATCCTTTTTGTAGAAAAGGACAAGCCTGGACAAACTCTTATATAAAGGAAAGCGCTCCCGAGGACACATGGGAATTATCGTCAAGCTAGTTTTCATCATGTTCATATGATTCGCGTTCGGTACTTTGATAATTTGATATGCGGGTGGACCGGTGCTTGGGTAGTGCCCTTACTTGGGCAAGCATCCCACTTATGATTAACCCCTATTGCAAGCATCCGCAACTATAAAACAAGTATTAAGGTAAACCTAACCATAGCATGACGCATATGGATCCAAATCAGCCCCTTACGAAGCAACTCATAAACTAGGGTTTAAGCTTCTGTCACTCTAGCAACCCATCATCTACTTATTACTCCCCAATGCCTTCCTCTAGGCCCAAACAATGGTGAAGTGTCATGTAGTCGACGTTCACATGACACCACTAGAGGAAAGGCAACATACATCTCATCAAAATATTGAACGAATACCAAATGCACATGACTACTTATAGCAAGACTTCTCCCATGTCCTTAGGAACAAACGTAACTACTCACAAAGAATATTCATATTCATAATTATAGGGGTATTAATATGCATAAAGAATCTGAACATATGATCTTCCACCAAATAAACCAACTAGCATCAACTACAAGGAGTAATCAACACTACTAACAACCCACAGGTACCAATCTAAGGTTTTGGGACAAAGGTTTGATACAAGAGATGAACTAGGGTTTGAGATGAGATGGTGCTGGTGAAGATGTTGATGGAGATTGGCCCCCTCCCGATGAGAGGATTGATGGTGATGATGATGGTGATGATTGATACGTCCATTTTGCATCATGCTTTTATATCGATATTTATTGCATTATGGGCTATTATTACACATTATGTCACAATACTTATGCCTCTTCTCTCTTATTTAACAAGGTTAACATAAAGAGGGAGAATGCCGGCAGCTGGGATTCTGGGCTAGAAAAGGAGCAAATATTGGATACCTATTCTACACAGCTCCAAAAGTCCTGAAACTCCACGGAAGATATTTTCCAAATATATAAAAAATACTGAGAGCAAGAACTTCACTAGGGGGGGCACACCCTGCCCACGAGGGAGGGGGGCACGCCCTACCCCCCTGGGCATGCCCCTACCTCGTGGGCCCCCTGGTGGCCCTCCGGTGACCATCTTCTGCTATAGGAAGTCTTTCGATGGGAAAAATAATGAGCCATCTTCTCGGACGAAACTCCGCCGGCACGAAGCGGAACCTTGGCGGAACCAATCTAGGGCTCTGGTGGAGCTCTTCTGCCGGGGAAACTTCCCTCCCGGAGGGGGAAATCATCGCCATCGTCATCACCAACGCTCCTCTCATCGGGAGAGGGCAATCTCCATCAACATCTTCATCAGCACCATCTCCTCTCAAAACCCTAGTTCATCTGTTGTATCCAATTCTTGTCTCTAAGTCCGGGATTGGTGCTAGTAGGTTGCTAGTAGTGTTAATTACTCCTTGTAGTTGATGCTAGTTGGTTTAATTGGTGTTGGTGGAAGATCATATGTTCAGATCCTATATGCATATTAATACCCCTCTGATTATGAACATGTTTATGCTTTGTGAGTAGTTACGTTTGTTCCTGAGGACATGGGAGAAGTCTTGCTATTATAGTCATGTGAATTTGGTATTCGTTCGATATTTTGATGAGATGTATGTTGTCTCTCCTCTAGTGGTGTTATGTGAACGTCGACTACATGACACTTCACCATTATTTGGGCCTAGAAGGCATTGGGAAGTCATAAGTAGATGATGGGTTGCTAGAGTGACAGAAGCTTAAACCCTAGTTTATGCGTTGCTTCGTAAGGGGCTGATTTGGATCCATATGTTTCATGCTATGGTTAGGTTTACCTTAATACTTTTGTTGTAGTTGCGGATGCTTGCAATAGAGGTTAATCATAAGTGGGATGCTTGTCCAAGTAAGGCAGCACCCAAGCACCGGTCCACCCACATACCAAATTATCAAAGTACCGAACGCGAATCATATGAACGTGATGAAAACTAGCTTGACGATATTCCCATGTGTCCTCGGGAGCGCTTTTCTCTATATAAGAGTTTGTCCAGGCTTGTCCTTTGCTACAAAAAGGATTGGGCCACCTTGCTGCACTTTATTTACTTTTGTTACTTGTTGCTCGTTACAAATTATCTATCACAAAACTATCTGTTACCACTTATAACTTATTTCAGTACTTGCAGAGAATACCTTGCTGGAAACCGCTTATCATTTCCTTCCGCTCCTCGTTGGGTTCGACACTCTTACTTATCGAAAGGACTACGATAGATCCCCTATACTTGTGGGTCATCAAGACTCTTTTCTGGCGCCGTTGCCGGGGAGTGAAGCGCCTTTGGTAGGTGGAATTTGGTAAGGAAAAATTTATATAGTGTGCTGAAATTTATTGTCACTTGTTACTATGGAAAGTAATCCTTTGAGGGGCTTGTTCGGGGTATCTTCACCCCGACCAGTAGAGCAAAGAGTTGCTCCTCAACCTACTCAACCTACTGAAAATGAAAATGAAAATGAAAATGAAAATGAAAATGTCTGCTTTGAAATTCCTTCGGGTATGATAGAAAAACTGCTAGGTAATCCTTTTTTAGGAGATGGAACAAAACATCCTGATGAGCATCTAATATATGTGGATGAAGTTTGGGGATTATTTAAGCTTGCAGGTGTACCCGGAGATGTTGTTAATAAGAAGGTCTTCCCTTTATCTTTGAAGGGAGACGCATCGACATGGTATAGGCTATGTGATGATATGGGGTCTTGGAATTACAAACGATTGCAATTGGAATTTCATCAGAAGTTTTATCCTATGCATCTTGTTTATCGTGATCGTGATTACATATATAATTTTTGGCCTCGCGAAGGAGAAAGAATCGCTCAAGCTTGGGGGAGGCTTAAATCAATGTTATATTCATGCCCCAATCATGAGCTCTCAAGAGAAATGATTGTTCAAAAATTTTATGCTCGGCTTTCTGATAACAATCGCACCATGCTTGATACTTCTTGTGCTGGCTCTTTTATGATGAAGACTATTGAATTCAAATGGGATTTATTGGAAAGAATTAAACGCAACTCTGAAGATTGGGACCTCGACAAAGGTAAGGAGTCAGGTATGACACCTAGTTTTGATTGTGTTAAATCTTTTGTGGATACCGATATTTTTCGTAAATTTAGCACTAAATATGGACTTGACTCTGAGATAGTAGCTTCTTTCTGTGAATCTTTTGCTACTTATGTTTATCTCCCCAAGGAGAAGTGGTTTAAATATCATCCTCCCATAGAAGTAAAAGTAGCTGCACCTATTAAAGTTGAAGAAAAGATTGTCACTTATAATGATCCTGTTGTTCCTACTTCTTATGTTGATAAACCACCTTTCCCTGTTAGGATAAAGGATCATGCTAGAGCTTCAACTGTAGTTCGTAAAAGCAACATTAAAACATATACACCTCCTGAGCAAGGTAAAGTTGAACCTAATATTGCTATTGTTAAAGATCTCTTGTCTGATAATATTGTTGGGCATGTTATTTATTTCTGTGATGAAAGTGCTAGAATTGCTAAACCATGTGCTAAAGACAAACCTAGACCTGTGGTAGGCATGCCTGTTATTTCTATTAAAATAGGAGATCATTGTTATCATGGCTTATGTGATATGGGTGCTAGTGCTAGTGCAATACCTTATTCGTTATACAAAGAAGTTATGCATGATATTGCACCTGCTGAGATGGAAGATATTGATGTCACAATTAAACTTTCCAATAGAGATACTATTTCACCAATGGGAATTGTTAGAGATGTTGAAGTCTTGTGTGGGAAAACTAAATATCCTGCTGATTTTCTTGTTCTTGGTTCCCCACAAGATAGCTTTTGTCCCATTATATTTGGTAGACCCTTCTTGAACACTGTTAATGCTACCATAGATTGCAATAGAGATGTTGTTACTATCGGTTTAGATGATATGCCTCATGAATTTAATTTCTCTAAATTTAGTAGACAACACCGTGAAGAAGAATTACCTAGTAAGGATGAAATTGTTGGTCTTGCTTCTATTGCCGTACCTCCTAGTTATCCTTTAGAACAATACTTGCTAGACCATGAAAATGACATGTTTATGAATAAAAGAAGGGAATTAGATGAAGTATTCTTTAAACATGAACCTATTCTGAAAAACAATTTACCTGTTGAAATCCTAGGGGATCCTCCTCCACCCAAGGGTGATCCCATGTTTGAGCTTAAACCGTTACCTGATACTCTTAAATATGCTTATCTTGATGAGAAAAAGATATATCCTGTTATTATTAGTGCTAACCTTTCAGAGCATGAGGAAGAGAGATTATTGAAAACTCTGAAGAAACACCGTGCTGCTATTGGGTATACTCTTGATGATCTTAAGGGCACTAGTCCCACTCTATGTCAACATAAAATTAATTTGGAAGAAGATGCTAAACCAGTTAATGATCATCAACGCCGGCTGAATCCTAAAATGAAAGAAGTGGTAAGAAAGGAAATACTAAAGCTCCTTGAGGCAGGTACAATCTATCCCGTTGCTGACAGTCAGTGGGTAAGCCCTGTCCATTGTGTCCCTAAGAAGGGAGGTATTACTGTTGTTCCTAATGATAAAGATGAATTGATCCCTCAAAGAATTATTACAGGTTATAGGATGGTAATTTATTTCCGCAAATGAAATAAGTCTACTAAAAAGGATCATTACCCCTTACCTTTTATTGATCAAATGCTAGAAAGATTATCCAAACATACACATTTTTGCTTTCTAGATGGTTATTCTGGTTTCTCTCAAATACCTGTGTCAGCCAAAGATCAATCAGAGACTACTTTTACATGCCATTTTGGTACTTTTGCTTATAGACGTATTCCTTTTGGTTTATGTAATGCACTTGCTACCTTTCAAAGATGCACAATGGCTATATTCTCTGACTTTTGTGAAAAGATTTGTGAGGTTTTCATGGACGATTTTTCCTTCTATGGATCTTCTTTTGATGATTGCTTGAGCAACCTTGATCGAGTTTTGCAGAGATGTGAAGAAACTAATCTTGTCTTGAATTGGGAAAAGTGCCACTTTATGGTTAATGAAGGTATTGTCTTGGGGCATAAAGTTTCTGAAAGAGGTATTGTAGTTGATAAAGCCAAGGTTGATGCTATTGAAAAGATGCCATGTCCCAAGGACATCAAAGGTATAAGAAGTTTCCCTGGTCATGCCGGATTTTATAGGAGGTTTATTAAGGACTTCTCAAAAATCTCTCAGCCTCTGACTAATTTATTACAAAAAGATATACCATTTTTTTATGATGATTGTGTAGAAGCATTTGAAATACTTATGAAAGCATTAATCTCTGCACCTATTGTTCAACCACCTGATTGGAATTTTCCGTTTGAAATTATGTGTGATGCTAGTGATTATGTTGTAGGTGCTGTTCTAGGACAAAGAGTTGATAAGAAATTAAATGTTATCCAATATGCTAGCAAAACTCTAGACAATGCTCAAAGAAATTATGCTACTACTGAAAAAGAATTCTTAGCGGTTGTATTTGCTTGTGATAAGTTCAGACCTTATATTGTTGATTCTAAAGTAACTATTCACACTGATCATGCTGCTATTAAATATCTTATGGAAAAGAAAGGTGCTAAACCTAGACTCATTAGATGGGTTCTCTTGCTACAAGAATTTGATTTACATATTGTTGATAGAAAGGGAGCTGAGAACCCCGTTGCAGACAACTTGTCTAGGTTAGAAAATGTGCTTGATGACCCACTTCCTATTGATGATAGCTTTCCTAATGAGTAACTAAATGTCATAAATGCTTCTCATACTGCTCCATGGTATGCTGATTATGCTAATTACATTGTTGCTAAGTTTATACCACCTAGTTTCACATACCAGCAAAAGAAAAGGTTCTTCTATGATTTGAGGCATTACTTTTGGGATGATCCACATCGTTATGAAGGAGTAGATGGTGTTATTAGACGTTGTGTACCTGAGCATGAACATGAACATATCCTACGCAAGTGTCACTCCGAAGCTTATGGAGGACACCATGCAGGAGATAGAACTGCACATAAGGTATTGCAATCTAGCTTTTATTGGCCTACTCTCTTCAAGGATGCCCGTAAGTTTGTCTTATCTTGTGGTGAATGTCAAAGAATTCGTAATATTAGTAGACGTCAAGAAATGCCTATGAATTATTCACTTGTTATTGAAACATTTGATGTTTGGGGCTTTGACTATATGGGACCCTTTCCTTCCTCTAATGGATATACACATATTTTAGTTGCTATTGATTACGTTACTAAGTGGGTAGAAGCTATTCCAACTAGTAGTGATGATCATAACACTTCTATTAAAATGCTTAAAGAAGTTATTTTTCCAAGATTTGGAGTCCATAGATATTTAATGACTGATGGTGGTTCACATTTTATTCATGGTGCTTTCCGTAAAATGCTTGCTAAATATGATGTTAATCATAGAATTGCATCCCCTTATCACCCTCAGTCTAGTGGTCAAGTAGAATTGAGTAATAGAGAACTAAAATTAATTTTGCAAAAAACTATCAATAGGTCTAGAAAGAATTGGTCCAAGAAACTTGATGATGCATTATGGGCCTATAGAACTGCATATAAAAATCCTATGGGTATGTCTCTGTATAAAATGGTTTATGGAAAAGCATGTCACTTACCTCTCAAACTAGAACACAAGGCTTATTGGGCTATTAAAGAACTCAATTATGATTTTAAACTTGCTGGTGAGAAGAGGTTATTTGATATTAGCTCACTTGATGAATGGAGAACCCAAGTCTATGAAAATGCCAAGTTGTTTAAAGAAAAAGTTAAAAGATGGCATGACAAAAGGATACAAAAGCGTGAGTTTAATGCAGGTGATTATGTATTTCTATACAAGTCTCGTTTAAGATTTTTTGCAGGAAAACTTCTCTCTAAATGGGAAGGCCCTTACGTTATCGAGGAGGTCTATCGTTCCAGTGCCATAAAAATCAACAACTTCGAAGGCACAAATCCGAAGGTGGTGAACGGTCAAAGAATCAAACACTATATCTCAGGTAATCCCATAAATGTTGAAACCAATGTTATTGAAACCGTAACCCCGGAGGAATACATAAGGGACACTTTCCGGAACGTTTTAGACACCAAAAAGGAATAGGTATGTGGTACGGTAAATAAACCGACGCCAAAACAGTTTTTAAGGCAATATGTCTCCGTTTTGGAATATTTAGAAAAATAGAAAAATAAGAAGCAGTCCGGGAAGGACACGAGGCCTCCACGAGGGTGGAGGGCGCGCCCTACCCTACCGGGCGCGCCCCCTACCTCGTGGACACCTCGTGTGCTTTCCGGACTCTGTTTTTGTACACGACACGTATTTTGGTCGGTGGAAAATCATTATATAATCTCCCGGGGGTTTTTGACTCCCGTATCACGCAAAAATCTCCTGTCTTTGTTTCGAGCTATTTTCTGTCAGGGTTGTCAAGGCCAGGCACTATGTCATCTCCCTCCTCCTCCCACCATGAGGGAAACGATGCTTGGCTAATGAAGATAGAGCCGAAGAGAGAAGAACCTATGGAGATCAACAAGGATGAAGGGATCAAGAAGGCCATGGAGTACCAAGTTCCGGCAACAGAAGACACCCTTCAACTAGATCACAATCTTCTTACCCCAACAGAAATCGAAGCTTTCAAGATGATTGAGTTAGCTCGTATACAAAATAAGTATCTCGCACGTGAAAATATTTTGTTGAAGGAGCATATCATCGCACTCAAGGGCATTATCCGCAAGTTAGAAGACTTCCTATGCTCGATGTGCGACTATCCATCATCAACAACTCAACCTTATTCACCAACAAAGGAGACATAACCACCTGGGTATGGGCACTCAACTTGGCAACTTCCAAGATTGGGGGAGTGCCCTGGTATCGTATCACCATCACTTTTATCTTTACCGTTTTTCTTAGTTCGATCCTTTTGGTAATATCTTGATCTAGTAGAATAAAAGTTCTTAGTATGATCTAGTTCTGAGTTTTTCTTTATAAATCCTTCTATGTAATCGCGTCCATGAGCTATATAATAAAGATTAGTGTTGAGTCAAGGGCTTGATTATTTTGTTATGATCCTAAGTGAATAAAAGAAAACAAAAAGAAATAAAAAGAAACAAAGAGATCATGTGAGCCTTATGGAGAGTAATGAGCTCACATAGAAAAAGTATGATGAATAAAAGTTGTTGAGGGTTGACAAACATAGTTTTGGTCATCGTTGCAATTAATAGGAAGTAATAAAGAAAGAGAGGTCTTCACATATAGATATACTATCTTGGACATGTTTTATGATTGTGAGCACTCATTAAAATATGACATGCAAAAGAGTTGACGTTGGGCAAGGAAGACAACATAATGGGTTATGTTTTCTTACATCTGAGATAAATTATATTGTCATGGATCATCCAACATGGTTGAGCTTGCCTTTCCCCCTCATGCTAGCCAAATTCATTACACCAAGTAGAGATACTACTTGTGCTTCCAAATGCCCTTAAACCAGTCTTGCCATGAGAGTCCACCATACCTACCTATGGATTGAATAAGATCCTCCAAGTAAGTCGTCATCGGTGCAAGCAATAAAAATTGCTCTCTAAATATGTATGACTTATTAGTGTGGGAGAAAATAAGCTTTATACGATCGTGTGATATGGAAGAAATAAAAGCGACAGACGGCATAATAAAGGTCCATATCACAAGTGGCAATATAAAGTGACGTTCTTTCGCATTAAGATTTTGTGCATCCAACCATAAAAGCGCATGACAACCTCTGCTTCCCTCTGCGAAGGGCCTATCTATTACTTTTATCTCCTACTTTGCATAAGAGTCATGGTGATCTTCACCCTTCCCTTTTACATTTTGTCCTTTGGCAAGCACGGTATGTTGGAAAGATCCTGGTATATATGGCTAACTGGATGTGACTTTTCATGAACTATTATTGTTGACATTACCCTTGAGGTAAAACGTTGGGAGGCAAAATTATAAGCCCCTATCTTTCTCTATGTCCGATTAAAACTCCATACCCATAAGTATTGCGTCAGTGTCAGCAATTGTGAAAGACTATATGATAGTTGAGTATGTGGACTTGCTGAAAAGCTCTTATATATTGACTCTTTCCTATGTTATGATAAATTGCAATTGCTCCAATGACCGAGATTATAGTTTGTTAGTTTTCAATGAAGTTTACTATTCATACTTGAAATTGTGATGGAATTATTACTCTAGCATAAGAAATCATATGACAAGAATTATATAAATTGTTGTTCTAAGAATGATCATGATGCCCTCATGTCCGTATTTTATTTTTATCGACACCTCTATCTCTAAACATGTGGACATATTTTTCGATTTCGGCTTTTCGCTTGAGGACAAGCAAGGTCTAAGCTTGGGGGAGTTGCGTCCATTTTGCATCATGCTTTTATATCGATATTTATTGCATTATTGGCTGTTATTACACATGATGTCACAATACTTATGCCCATTCTCTCTTATTTTACAAGGTTTACATAAAGAGGGAGAATGCCGGCAGCTGGGATTCTGGGTTGGAAAAGGAGCAAATATTAGAGACCGAGGGAGTCCTGGATTAGGGGGTGTCCGGATGGCCGGACTATACCTTCAGTCGGACTCCTGGACTATGAAGATACAATTGAACACTTCGTCCCGTGTCCGGAAGGGACTTTCCTTGGCGTGGAAGGCAAGCTTGGCGATATGGATATGCAGATCTCCTACCATTGTAACCGACTTTGTGTAACCCTAACCCTCTCCGGTGTCTATATAAACCGGAGGGTTTTAGTCCGTAGGACAACATACACAACAACAATCATACCATAGGTTAGCTTCTAGGGTTTAGCCTCTCCGATCTCATGGTAGATCTACTCTTGTACTACCCATATCATCAATATTAATCAAGCAGGACATAGGGTTTTACCTCCATCAAGAGGGCCCGAACCTGGGTAAAACTTCGTGTCCCTTGCCTCCTGTTACCATCCGGCCTAGACGCATAGTTCGGGACCCCCTACCCGAGATCCGCCGGTTTTGACATCGACATTGGTGTTTTCATTGAGAGTTCCTCTGTGTCGTCGCCGTCAGGCTCGATGGATCCTACAATCATCAATAGCGATGCAGTCCAGGGTGAGACCTTCCTCCCCAGAAAAATCTTCGTCTTCGGCGGCTTCGCACTGCGGGCCAAGTCACTTGGCCATCTGGAGCAGATCGAAAGTTATGCCCCTAGCCGTCAGGTCAGATCTGGAAGCTTAAACTACACGGCTGACATCCGCGGGGACTTGACCTTCGACAGATTCGAGCCACTGCCGAGCGTGCCGCACTATCACGACGAGCATGATCTAGCTCTGCCGCCGAATAGTGCCTTGGAGGCCGTGCCCGCATCGGCTTCGACCCTTAATTCGGAGCCAACTGCGCCGATCGAGGATGGGTGGTTGGACGCCGCCTCGGGGGCTGCGATCCCAACGGCGATCGAGCCGAACACCAGCCCCGCACTCTGCGAGACTCGTGACTCCAAGGAGCCGGACTCCTCTCCGGACTCCGAACCATTCGCACCCCTGCCAATCGAATCCGATTGGGCGCCGATCATGGAGTTTACTGCCGCGCACATCTTTCAGCACTCGCCCTTCGGCGATATTATGAAATCACTAAAGTCTCTCTCTTTATCAGGAGAGCCCTGGCTGTATTGCGGTCAGCAAGGATGGGATACGGACGATGAAGAAATTCAAAGCCCGCCCACCACCCACTTTGTAGCCACTCTCGACGATTTAACCGACATGCTCGACTTCGACTCCGAAGACATCAACGGTATGGACGCCGATGAAGGAGACAATGAAGAACCAGCGCCTATTGGGCCCTGGAACGCCACCTCGTCATATGACGTATACATGGTGGACGCACCAAAAGATGACGACGAGGAGCGGAAGGATGCACCGAAGGCTTGTTCCCTCGAAAAGCAGTCAAAGCGGCCACGCAAGCGCCGCCCCAAATCCCGCCTCGATAGAAATAGCGATCACACAGACCCAATGCTGGAGCAGGGCGAACCACTGCCGGACAACGGAAATCCGGATAATCAAACCGAACAAACAAATTCTATCAAGGATAATTGTCCGGACGACATAACGCCGGACAGGCACCTGGAGCAGCAGAATGCCCGTAAAAAGCTTGTTGCCACCGCGAGGAGTCTTAAAAAGCAGAAGCAAAGGCTCAAGGCCGCACAAGACACACTCCAAATCAGATGGAGTAAAATACTCAACACAGCAGCAAGGTACGGCGACAATCGCCCCTCCAAGAGCTACCCAAAGCGGAAGCTGCTACCCGAATTTGATGAGGAGGCCTCAGACCCCCCACAACCAAATATGAAAGCAGCCACCTGGTCGGATAGACGACCCCTCTACCAACACAGAGCGGCATACAACGCCGCTCACAATACAACACGCGACCCATGCGAGGGCTCGCACCCAAAGGACGGTGCAACAAGATCCATTTATGGACCACGCAAGCGCGCCCCAGCATACAATGCAACACAACAAACATCCGAACAACGCGGTACACCCAGCTACAGGGCTGCCGCACACCCCCTATGTTTCACCGATGAGGTGCTGGACCATGAATTTCCAGAGGGATTCAAGCCCGTAAACATAGAGGCATACGACGGAACAACAGACCCTGGGGTCTGGATTGAGGACTACATCCTTCATATCCATATGGCTCGAGGAGATGATCTCCAGCCATCAAGTACTTACCCCTCAAGCTCAAAGGGCCAGCTCGTCACTGGCTCAAAGGCCTCCCTGAAAGCTCCATTGGAAGTTGGGAAGAGCTCGAAGACGCCTTTCGAGCAAATTTTCAAGGGACTTATGTCCGACCTCCGGATGCGGACGATTTGAGTCATATAACTCAACAGCCCGGAGAGTCAGCCCGAAAGCTTTGGAACAGGTTTCTTACTAAAAAGAATCAGATTGTCGACTGTCCGGACACCGAAGCCTTGGCAGCTTTCAAGCATAGCGTCCGTGACAAATGGATCGCCAGACACCTCGGCCAAAATAAGCCGAGAACAATGGCCGCATTAACAAACCTCATGTCCCGCTTTTGCGCGGGTGAGGACAGCTGGCTAGCCAGATGCAGCACCAGCGACCCCAATACATCTGAAGTTAGAGATGGAAACGGGAAATCATGGCGCAACAGCAATAACAAACGCCGGAATAAAGAAGACAGCACGAAGGGCACGGCAGTAAATCCCGGATTCAAAAGCTCTCGGCCAGGTCAAAAGCCGCCCCCTAAAGGCACGAGGGATGAACTGTCCAGCCTCAACAAAATTCTAGACCAAGTATGTCAGATCCATAGTACCCCTGGTAAACCTGCTAATCATACCCACAGAGAATGTTGGGTCTTCAAGCAGTCCGGCAAGCTCAACGCTGTACATAAGGGGAGGATACACCAAGTGAAGACGAGGACGAGCCTCCCAAGCAAGACATGGTGGAACAAAAGAAATTTCCACTAGAAGTCAAAATAGTAAACGTGTTACACGTGATCAAGGGAAAAAACAACACGACACGCCCAGGAAAATATACCCAAGTGCCTGTCACCGCGAAGTCCTGCCACTGGTCGTCTCAACCGATCACTTTCGACCACCGTGATTACTCAGCAAGTATCCGACACGCAGGACGGGCTGCCCTGGTATTAGACCCAGTAATTGGCGGATATCACTTCACACGAGTCTTGATGGACGGCGGCAGTAGCCTAAACTTAATATATCAGGATACAATCCGCGGGATGGGGTTAGACCCAACACAAATTCGCCATAGCAATACTACCTTTAAAGGAGTAACGCTAGGCCTAGGGGCTCGTTGTACGGGCTCCCTCCTACTACAGGTTATATTCGGCTCCCCCGATAACTTTCGTCGCGAGCATTTAACCTTCCACATTGCTCAGTTTCAAAGTGGCTATCAAGCACTGCTCGGACGCGAAGCTTTCGCTCGCTTTAATGCAATACCACACTACGCCTCCCTCACACTCAAGATGCCCGATCCACGTGGCATCATTTCAGTGAACGGAAATATCAAGCGATCTTTGCGCGTCGAAGAGAGTGCGGCTGCCTTGGCAGCCGCACACTAAAGGCGCCCGGACCAATGAAAGCATCCAAATAGGTCGTCAAGACCTCAGACACAACTAATCAAGTCCGGCACCGCTATTTATACCGAATAAGTGGTCACACCCCTATTTGTCAATACAAGGGGCTCAACGTGCGCAGACAAGTGGCAATTTCTTATCATCTTGAATTATACATGGTTTCTTTAAAAACTATCTTTTTGCATGACAACTTTTTCACTTAACTGCCTCTCTTTTACAGATGATCATCGTGCTACACCCATCCAGGATACGGCACAACGGAGACACAAGCGCAGACGTGCAGTAGGGACCCGCTCCAAGGATTTTTTTAGATTAAGACCCTGCGTAAACCTTTTTTACTGTCTCTTGTTGATACATATCCACCGTTGAGAAGGATGCTGACGTCTTGGCATGTGGCCACACCAGAACAATGCACGTACCTGGACACAAGGGGCTTCTTACAAAGGCCATCATTTAGGCCTGGTTTATACCACAAAGACCGAATACCTTAGGGAGTGTTCGACGTCGCGAGTTTGGCCCTATATGCATCAGCTCCGAATCATTGTCTTTGGTCAAATGTTGGGTTTGCCTGGCTCCTGTGTTTTGGTGCCTTACGTTCCTCTTTACCGGCTAAGGTAGCACCAGGAGAACTACTGCGATTGTGCCCTGGTTCATCCGGACGAGCACCTCAGTAGAGAAAGCCGAAAACTGACTATCATGATATAGCGTGAGACTCGTCAACCACTCGATGACCTGTGGGAATGTTAGAATTCCTCCTCCTTAACGAAGGGCCGTTTCCCGGCTAGGCATGTACGCACCCCGGAACCGGGAGAGTGCGGAGCCACCAGGGGCTATCTAGTAGCCCCACTGTCAAACTCCTATGGCTAAGTGAAAGTGCTAAAGCATTATAGTCCGGTTGCCTCGCTCGCTCCGCTATCACCTCCTTAATAGGACCAAGACGTTGGGTTAAGTGTGAACGTGTGTTTTTGCAAGCACCTCCGCATTATATGCGTGGGGGTTGAAGCCGACGACTGCAATCTTTCAGGTTATACACATGTATACATAAACGGCCGCCCAGGAGGCATCATATTACTTTCAGGCAAAAGTATAAAACTAGCCTTATAAAAATTTATAAAAGCATTTCGCTTACAATGAGATTACATATCACTCAAACATAATATTTTTTGAGCACTGGGTCTCTATCAAATGGGCACCGTCAAGAACTTCTTCAAAGTAGTGCTCAGCAGCCTTTCGACCTATGGCCGAATCCCGCGCTGCAACATTGGTAGCATCCATCTCCCCCATTATGCCTTAACACGGGCAAAGGCCATCCGTGCGCCCTCTATGCACGCCGACCTCTTCATCGCATTAATGCGCGGCACCACGTCAAGGAACTGCTGCACCAAGCTGAAATAGCTGTTCGGTTTTGACCTTTCCGGCCATAGCTGATCCACAACAAACCTCATGGAGAGTCCGGACAACCTATTTAGTTCGGCCCATTCAGCTAATTGGTCAGTCAATGAAAGAGGACGCGCGGGAGAATGGAATTGTCTCCAAAACAGCTGGTCTACTTCACGGTCCATCTGACCCTGGAAGTACTTGGCCGCATCGGCAGCGCTCGCCGCCAAATCCATATACACATCCTTCGAACTCCACAACCGATCCAGAGGGGCATACCGTGGATCTCTGAGCTTCCTCTGCAACATAAAGGATTTCCCAGCTACAATATCCCCAGCTTCCCGCAGCTCCTCCTTCTTTGCCCTCATAGCAGAGCGGAGGTCTTTTCTTGTCGTAGCAGCCTTCTCAAGGTCCGATGCCTTCGCTTGGTTTTCCTTTTCAAGAACCCGGCAACGGTTGGCGGCGGCTTTTAATTCTATGGCCATCTTGGCCATCTTGTCTTGGCTCTCGCCATGCGCGGCCTTCTCGGCTTGCAACTCTTCGGCCGCCTTCAAAGCAGCCACATTACCCAACCTCGCTTGTTCCTTGGCTCGGGCAAGTTCTGCCCGCAAGGCTTCAACAGTGGCAGCTCCATCTGCAGTCACAACATATTAAAGATACTGGCATCATGCTGCTCTTCCTATGTGACGTTTACTAGATAATGACACTTACCCTGTGCCTCGTCAAGCCTTTTGTTAACAAGCTCGATGTCGGCGTCTGCCGCATCCAACTGCCGTTCTAAATGGGCAAACTCGCTAGTCCGGCTAGCCACCGGAGGTTCCATCACCTGCACATAGAGTCAGTATGGTTATTACCTGGGAATATGATCCTCTGTTTGTCGTCGTTTCCGATGACAACTAGAGTCTCAGGGGCTACTATCTACACAGGGCACGCCTAGCATGTGCAGGACTATCATACATTCTTTTACGTATCTCAAAGCCTGTTAGCAGACTCATAAAAGCTTCATGAAATCCGCTTTCGGCGGACGAGATTCTCTCCATCACCATATTCATCAGCACACGGTGTTCATCTGAGATGGCCGCTCGCCTCACCAACTCCCTCAGAACATCCGATCGCACACTAGACGGTGCCAGACTCTTTTGTCTGCTCTCTTCGGGAGCTGGACACTGGGAGCTTCGGGGGTCAATGGGATTATCTTCTGGCCTCACCAGACTCGGAGAGGCCCTCCGCGACGACACTTCAGGGTCGCCCGCTTCCGGAGCGGAGGAGTCTGGAGGAGGCGTTTCGCTCTCCATCATCTCTGGAAGAAGATCCCTCGAAGACGAGCTCATTTGGGAGGGGTTAAGGCCCGAACTGCAAAGATATATGCGGTGGTTATTCTCTCAGAGGAAAAATATGGCATATCTGTACTATTAAAGTATTTCGGGTCACTTACGACTCGCGGGAGAATTGATCCCCCCACGGACTTTGTGTGGCAACAACGCCCCCCAAGGTAGGACCCTCTGTGGGAGACTTCTTCTCCCGTTTGGAAGCTTCGGCTTCCGAATCCCCGGGCGCAGTCCTTTTCCTCTTCTGGTCGTCTTCCTTCATGGAGACGCTCGCTCCCTCGGTTAGAATGGGAAGTGTTGGGGGCCCGCGTCCGTCCGTATTATCCTCCATAGTGTCTTCCTTCAAGGGCTCCGGGCAAGGTGCGGTCTGGAGCATCTTTTCCAATACCGGATTTTCCAAACCCTCAGGGAGGGGGGTCGAACACCGAATCAACTTCGCCTTTGTTAGCCAGTCCTGGTCAAAAAGGAAACTCTCAGAAATAAGTTCGTAACAAAGGAGAGATAGTATGTTCGGCCGGAAGATGCCTTACCTGTTCGGCGGCGCGGTTACTACTCAGGCCCACGTCCTCGGTGATTTCCGGACACTCCACCTGAGGTCCGAAGAATGACTTGTACATCTCCTCGTGCGTCATGCCGAGAAAATTTTGAATAACACGCGGTCCCTTGGGATTGAACTCCCACAAGCGAAGAGGCCGGCGTTTGCAAGGCTGGACTTGACAAACCAGCATAACTTGTATTACCGCAACCAAACTGAAATCTCCATTGAAGAGATCTTGAATGCGACTTTGCAGTATAGGCACGTCCTTGGCTGGACCCCAGCTCAGACCTCTGCTGGTCCATGACAGCAGTTGTGGTGGAGGGCCCGAGCGGAAAACAGGGGCGGCCGCCCACTTGGCACTTCTAGGAGCCGTGATGTAGAACCACTCCTGTTGCCACAATTCAGACACCTCTGGGATGGAACCTTTGGGCCACGGAGCTCCCGTCATCTTGCGTATTGAGTCACCTCCACACGCTGCTTGTTGCCCCTCGATCATCCTCGGCTTTACTTCAAAGCTCTTGAGCCATAGGCCAAAGTGAGGGGCAACCCGGAGGAAGGCCTCGCACACGACAATAAATGTCGTGATATGAAGAAAGGAGTCCGGAGCTAGATCATGGAAGTCTAGCCCGTAATAAAACATCAAACCCCTGACGAAAGGATCCAGAGCAAGGCCTAGACCTCGGAGGAAGTGGGAGACAAACACGACATTCTCGTTGGGTTCGGGGGTGGGGACGGCCTGCCCTCGGGGAGGCAGCCGATGCAAAATCTCGGCGATCAGATATCTGGCCTCCCTCAACTTTTTGATGTCTTCTTCCGTGACGGAGGAAGGCACCCATCGGCCTTGAAGGCTAGATCCGGACATGACTAAAGGTTCGGAGCACCTGACCTGAACGTTGGGCGTTTGGGCTTGAGGTGGGGGAAGGATTCGATTGAGCACGGGAGGGAAAAATAAAAGCCTTGTCCCTTTATAAAGAGGGTGAATATCAAGCGTTCTCTCCGTGTCGGTTTGGACTTGCCCATAATCTAGGAGTCCTAGAAGCGGTTGGGTTACCCACGCCCGTATTGATGAGAATCCCAGAATAAGGGGACACGATCTCTGCTTTAACAAGACGTACCAAGGAAACCGCCTCGCATGACGCGCTGAGGTGGGATAATAAAACGACTCGGATAAAGGCTTGGCCATGGTGTGTCGCACTATGGAATACGTCAACAGATTAGATTTGTGTAAATATTATTCTCTCTATGGCAATATGTGGAAACTTATTTTGCAGAGACGGACACTATCTTTGTGTTCAAAATCTTCTATGAAGTACTTGGAGGAGGAACCCGCCTTGCAATGCCGAAGACAATCTGCGCGCCGGACTCGTCGTCATTGAAGCCTGGTTCAGGGGCTATTGAGGGAGTCCTGGATTAGGGGGTGTCCGGATGGCCGGACTATACCTTCAGCCGGACTCCTGGACTATGAAGATACAATTGAAGACTTCGTCCCGCGTCTGGAAGGGACTTTCCTTGGTGTGGAAGGCAAGCTTGGCGATACGGATATGCAGATCTCCTACCATTGTAACCGACTTTGTGTAACCCTAACCCTCTCCGGTGTCTATATAAACTGGAGGGTTTTAGTCCGTAGGACAACATACACAACAACAATCATACCATAGGTTAGCTTCTAGGGTTTAGCCTCTCCGATCTCGTGGTAGATCTACTCTTGTACTACCCATATCATCAATATTAATCAAGCAGGACGTAGGGTTTTACCTCCATCAAGAGGGCCCGAACCTGGGTAAAACTTCGTGTCCCTTGCCTCCTGTTACCATCCGGCCTAGACGCACAGTTCGGGACCCCCTACCCGAGATCCGCCGGTTTTGACACCGACAGAGACCTATTCTACACAGCTCCAAAAGTCCTGAAGCTCCACGGAAGACGTTTTCCAAAAGACCTACCCCCTGGGCGCGCCCCCTACCTCGTGGGCCCCCTGGTGGCTCTCCGATGACCATCTTCTGCTATATGAAGTCTTTCATTGGGAAAAAAGAGCCATCTTCTCAGATGAAACTTCGCCGCCACGAGGCAGAACCTTGGCGGAACCAATCTAGGGCTCTGCCGGAGCTGTTCTGCCAGGGAAACTTCCCTCCCGGAGGGGGAAATCATCGCCATCGTCATCACCAACGCTCCTCTCATCGGGAGAGGGAAATCTCCATCAACATCTTCATCAGCACCATCTCCTCTCAAAACCCTAGTTCATCTGTTGTATCCAATTCTTGTCTCTAAGTCCGGGATTGGTGCTAGTAGGTTGCTAGTAGTGTTAATTACTCCTTGTAGTTGATGCTAGTTGGTTTAATTGGTGGACGATCATATGTTTAGATCCTATATGCATATTAATACCCCTCTGATTATGAACATGTTTATGCTTTGTGAGTAGTTACGTTTGTTCCTGAGGACATGAGAGAAGTCTTGCTATTAGTAGTCATGTGAATTTGATATTCGTTCGATATTTTGATGAGATGTATGTTGTCTCTCCTCTAGTGGTGTTATGTGAACGTCGACTACATGACACTTCACCATTATTTGGGCCTAGAGGAAGGCATTGGGAAGTAATAAGTAGATGATGGGTTGCTAGAGTGACAGAAGCTTAAACCCTAGTTTATGTGTTGCTTCGTAAGGGGCTGATTTGGATCCATATGTTTCATGCTATGGTTAGGTTTACCTTAATACTTTTGTTGTAGTTGCGGATGCTTGCAATAGAGGTTAATCATAAGTGGGATGCTTGTCCATGTAAGGGCAGCACCCAAGCACGGGTCCACCCACATACGAAATTATCAAAGTACCGAACGCGAATCATATGAACGTGATGAAAACTAGCTTGACGATATTCCCATGTGTCCTCGAGAGCGCTTTTCTCTATATAAGAGTTTGTCCAGGCTTGTCCTTTGCTACAAAAAGGATTAGGCCACCTTGCTGCACTTTATTTAGTTTTGTTACTTGCTGCTTGTTACAAACTATCCTATCACAAAACTATCTATTACCACTTATTTCAGTACTTGCAGAGAATACCTTGCTGGAAACCGCTTATCATTTCCTTTTGCTCCTCGCTGGGTTCGACACTCTTACTTATCGAAAGGACTACGATAGATCCCCTATACTTGTGGGTCATCAATGATTTCCCCCTCCCGGAGGGAAGTTTCCCCGGCAGAACAGCTCCGCCGGGGCCCTAGATTGGTTCCGCCAAGGTTCCACCTCGTGGCGGCGGAGTTTCATCCCGTGAGCTTGCTTATGTTTTTTTTCTACACGAAAGACCTCATATAGCAGAAGATGGGCATCAAAGGGCTGCCAGAGGGCCCATGAGGCAGGGGGTGCGCCTCCACCCTCATGGATGGTGGGTGGCCCCCCTCTGGTACTTATTTCGCCCAATATTTTTTATATATTATGAAACATGCTCCCGTGGAATTTCAGGACTTTTGGAGATGTGCAGAATAGGTCTCTAATATTTTCTCCTCTTCCAGCCCAGAATTCCAGCTGCCGGCATTCTCCCTCTTCATGTAAACCTTGTAAAATAAGAGAGAATAGGCATAAGTATTGTGACATATTGTGTAATAATAGCCCATAATGCAATAAATATCGATGTAAAAGCATGATGTAAAATGGACATATCAACTCCCCAAGCTTAGACCTCGCTTGTCCTCAAGCGGAAGCCGAGATCAAAAAATATGTCCACATGTTTAGAGATAGAGGTGTCGATAAAATAAAATACGGACATGAGGGCATCATGATCATTCTTAGGACAACAACATATATATATATATATTGTCATATGATTTCTTATGCTAAAGTAACAATTCAATCACAATTTCAAGTATGAATCAAAAACTTCACTGAAAACTAACAAACTATAATCTCAGTCATTGAAGCAATTGCAATTTATCATAACATAGGAAAGAGTCAATATAAGAGATTTTCAGCAAGTCCACATACTCAACTATCATTTGGTCTTTCACAATTGCTAACACTCACGCAACATTTATGGTTATGAAGTTTTAGTCGGACATAGAGAAAGATAGGGGCTTATGGTTTTTCCTCCCAACCTTTTACCTAAGGGTAATGTCAACAATAATAGTTCATGAAAACTTACATCCAATTAGCTATATATATATTTATATATACATATATATCTTTCCAACACATTATGCTTGCCAAAGGATAAAATGTAAAAAGGAAAGGTGAAGATCACCATGACTCTTGTATGAAGCATAAGACAAGAATAAAAGATAGGCCCTTCGCAGAGGGAAGCAGAGGTTGTCATCTGCTTTTATGGTTGGATGCATGAAGTCTTAATGCAAAAGAACGTCACTTTATATTGCCACTTGTGATATGGACCTTTATTATGCAGTCCGTAGCTTTTATTTCTTCCACATCACAAGATCGTATAAAGCTTATTTTCTCCACACTAATAAATCATACATATTTAGAGAGCAATTTTTATTTCTTGCAACAATGACAACTTACTTGAAGGATCTTACTCAATCCATAGGTAGATATGGTGGACTCTTATGGCAAAACTGGGTTTAAGGATATTTGGAAGCACAAGTAGTATCTCTACTTGGTGCAAAGAATTTGGCTAGCATGAGAGGGAAAGGCAAGCTCAACATGTTGGATGATCCATGACAATATAATTTATTTAGGATTTAAGAAAACATAACCCATTAAGTTTTCTTGCTTGTCCAACATCAACTCTTTAGCATGTCATATTTTAATGAGTGCTCACAATCATAAAAGATGTCCAAGATAGTATATTTATATGTGAAGACCTCTCTTTCTTTATTACTACTTATTAATTGCAATGATGACCAAAACTATGTTTTTCAACTTTCAACAACTTTTATTCATCATACTCTTTTTATGTGAAGTCATTACTCTCCATAAGATCCATATGATCTCTTTATTTCTTTTTATTATTTCTCTTTTATTTTTATTCCCTCAGGATCATAGCAAGATAATCAGGCCCTTGACTCAACACTAATCTTTATTATATATAGCTCCCGGACTCGATTACATAGAAGGATCATAAAGAAAAACTCAAAGCTAGATCACACTAAAACTTTATTCTACTAGATCAAGATATTACCAAAAGGATCGAACTAAGAAAAACCGTAAAGATAAAAGTGTGATGATGATATGATTCCGGGGAACTCCCCCAAGCTTGGCAGTTGCCAAGGGGAGTGCCCATACCCATGTGTTTATGTTTCCTTCTTCGGGGGTGGTGATGTGATATTCTTCACGATGATGCCCTTCAGGATACGGTTCTCTTCCTCAAGCTTATTGACTCGCTGCTTGAGATCCATTATTTCCTTACGGAGCTTGCCCGTGATGGCTAAAGCTCCTTTCACCCAAGGATGTTGCATAGCTACGGGAGAACAAATAACACTCTTTTTCATATTTTCATAAGAAAGAAATCTAATGTTGGAAGGGATGACCGAGTTTGGAATAGCCGAGCTCTGTAGTTCCCCCATCGTGAATCCGGCTCGGAAACGAGAGGTAACTTCTTGATCCTCCTCCATGGCATCTATCCTTTTCAGGTTGGCCTCCATCTCTTCCTCTGTTGTTGGACCAAAGTGGTCAGCATCGTTGTGTGCTCTTGGCCCCGGTATCGGATGAGACACCTGACTTTCCCCGACTGACTCTTGAGAAGACATCTTGCTCTAAGTCTGCAGCAGAAATAGCTCGAAACAATGGTGAAGTGTCATGTACTAGATGTTCACATGACACCACTAGAGGAAAGATAACATACATCTCATCAAAATATCGAACGAATACCAAATTCACATGACTACTTATAGCAAGACTTCTCCCATGTCCTTAGGAACAAACATAAGTACTCACGAATCATATTCATGTTCATAATCAGAGGGGTATTAATATGCATAAAGGATCTGAACATATGATCTTCCACCGAAGAAACCAACTAGCATCAACTACAAGGAGTAATCAACACTACTAGCAACCCACAGGTACCAATCTAAGGCTTTGAGACAAAGATTGGATACAAGAGATGAACTAGGGTTTGAGATGAGATGGTGCTGGTGAAGATGTTGATCGAGATTGACCCCCTCCCGATGAGAGGATCGTTGGTGATGATTTCCCCCTCCCGAAGGGAAGTTTCTCCGGCAGAACAGCTGCGCCGGAGCCCTAGATTGGTTCCGCCTCGTGGTGGCGGAGTTTCGTCCTGTGAGTTAGCTTATGATTTTTCCTCGACGAAAGACTCCATATAGCCAAAGATGGGCATCAGAGGGCCACCAGGGGCCCCACAAGGCAGGGGGCGTGCCCAGGGGGTTAGGGCGCACCCCCCACCCTTGTGGACAGTGGGTGGCCCCCTCTGGTACTTCTTTCGCCCAATATTCTTTATATATTCTGAAACGTGCTCCCGTGAAGTTTCAGGACTTTTGGAGATGTGTAGAATAGGTCTCTAATATTTTCTCCTTTTCCATCCCAGAATTCCAGCTGCCGGCATTCCCCCTCTTCATGTAAACCTTGTAAAATAAGAGAGAATAGGCATAAGTATTGTGACAGAATGTCTAATAACAGCCCATAATGCAATAAATATCGATATAAAAGGATGATGCAAAATGGACGTATCAATAACCCACAAGTATAGGGGATCAATTGTAGCCTCTTTCGATAAGTAAGAGTGTCAAACCCAACGAGGAGCTAAAGGTAGAGCACATATTCCCTCAAGTTCTATCGACCACCGATACAACTCTACGCACGCTTAACGTTCGCTTTACCTAGAGCAAGTATGAAACTAGAAGTACTTTGTAGGTGTACCGAGATAGGTTTGCAAGAATATAAAGAGCACATAAATAAAAACTAGGGGCTGTTTTAGGTAAAGAAGCAATAAAGTTAGTATAGCGAATGTGGAAAAGTGGTGGTAGGAGTTGCGAAATTGTCCCTAAGCAATTGACTACTCTACTAGACCGATAGCAAGTTTTATGTGGGAGAGGCCACTGCTAGTATGTCATCCCTGACTTGGAATTCTATGCACTTATGATTGGAACTATTAGCAAGCATCCGCAACTACTAACGTTCATTAAGGTAAAACCCAACCATAGCATTAAGATATATTGGTCCCCCGTCAATCCTGTATGCATCAATTTCTATGCTAGGTTGAAGCTTCTGTCACTCTTTCCCTCCAATACATAGTCCTATCAACATACAACTAACCCTATGGTGTGATCCACGCGAGCACTCATATGATGGGCACCAAAGGACAGCAACATAACCACAAGTAAATTAAACCAATTATAGCAATTCACCAATTACCGATAGGACAACGAAAATCTACTCAGACATCATAGGATGGCAACGCATCATTGGATAATAATATAAAGCATAAAGCACCATGTTCAAGTAGATGGTACAATGGGTTGCGGGAGAGTGGACCGCTATAGATAGATGGGGGAAGGTGATGAAGATGTTGGTGAAGATGACGGAGGTATTGGTGTAGATCGCTGTCACACGATGATGGCCCCGCCGGCATTTCGGCGCCACCGGGAGAGAGGGGGAGAGGGCCCCCTTCTTCTTCTTCTTCTTCCTTGACCTTCCCCCTATATGGGAGAAGGGTTTCCCCTTTGGTCCATGGCTTCCATGGGGAGGAGGGGCGACAGCCCCTCCGAGATTGGATCTGTCTATCTGTCTCTCTCTGCTTCTGCGTTCCGGATTCTGGCCTTTCACCGTTTCTTATATTCCCGGAGATGTTTAACTCCAATTGGGATGAAATTTTAACACAATTTCTATCCGAATATTGGCTTTCTTGCGGCGAAAAAAGGGCACCAACTGCCTTACGGGGTGGACATGAGGGCCCAAGGCGCGCTTGACCCCCTAGGGCGCGCCCCCTGCCTCGTGGCCCCCTCGGGCATCATCTCGCGTTATTTTTTCTTCCCAAAAATCACATACATTCCAAAAAAATCTACGCCAATTTTCATCCCGTTTCGACTCCATTTGATATGGATTTTTCTGCGAAACAAAAAACATGCAACAAACATGAACTGGCACTGGGCACTGGATCAATATGTTGGTCCCAAAAATAGTATAAAAAATTGCTAAAAGTATGTAGAAGTTGTAGAATATTGGCATGGAACAATAAAAATTTATAGATACGACGGAGACGTATCAGGGGTTCACCACCTCCATTGGTGCCTCTCCGATGATGCATGAGTAGTTCTTTGTAGACCTTTAGGTCCGTAGTTAGTAGCTAGATGGCTTCCTCTCTCTCTCTCTCTCTCTCTCTCTCTCTTGATTCTCAATACAATGGTCTCTTGGAGATCCATATGATGTAACTCTTTTGCCGTGTGTTTGTTGGGATCCGATGAACTTTGATTTTATGATCAGATCTATCTCTTTTTATATCCATGAAAGTATTTGATTTTCTTTGATCTCTTTTATGCATGATTGCTTATAGCCTCGTATTTCTTCTCCGATATTTGGGTTTTGTTTGGCCAACTTGATCTATTTATCTTGCAATGGGAGGAGGTGCTTTGTATTGGGTTCAATCCTATGGTGCTTGATCCCACTGACAGAAGGGGAACCGACACGTATGTATTGTTGCTACTAAGGATTAAACAATGGGTCTATCTCTACATAGATAGATCTTGTCTACATCATGCCATCGTTCTTATTGCATTACTCCGTTTCTCCATGAACTTAATACACTAGATGCATGTTGGATAGCAGTTGATGTGTGGAGTAATAGTAGTTGATGCAGGCAGGAGTCGGTCTAGTAATCTTGGACGTGATGCCTATGTAATGACCATTGCCTGGATATCGTCATGAGTATTTGAAGTTCTATCAATTTCCCAATAGTAATTTGTGCACCCACCGTTTGCTATTTTTCTTGAGAGAAGCCACTACTGAAACCTACGGCCCCCGGGTCTCTTTCTCATATATTTGCCTTTGCGGTCTACTTTTATTTGCCTTTTATTTTCAGATCTATTAAACCAAAAATACAAAAATACTTTGCCGCACTTTATTTTATTTGAGATCTATTTATTCAATCTATTACAACTTTCTCCCGTAACGCACCAATTTCTAGCACCGTTACCCGAAAGGGATTGACAACCCCTTTAACACGTCGGGTTGTGAGTATTTGTTATTTGTGTGTAGGGGTTGTTTACGTTGTGTTGCTTGGTTCTCCTACTGGTTCGATAACCTTGGTTTCATATATGAGGGAAATACCTACCGCTGGTGTGCTGCATCATCCCTTCTTCTTTGGGGAAATACCGACGTAGCTTCAAGCGACATCAGCAACTTATTTTTTGGCACTGTTGTTTAGGTCATATTGGTGTAAAGCGCATGAAGAAACTCCATGCTGATGGGCTTTTGGAATCACTTGATTATGAATCACTTGATCCTTGCGAACCATGCCTCATGGGCAAGATGACTAAGACTCCGTTCTCCGGAAAAATGGAGCGAGCCACAGACTTATTGGAAATAATACATACTAATGTATGCCATCTGATGAGTGTTGAGGCTCGCGGCGGGTATCATTATTTTCTAACCTTCACAGATGATTTGAGCAGATATGGGTATATCTACTTAATGAAACATAAGTCTGAAACATTTGAGAAGTTCAAAGAATTTCAGAGTGAAGTGGAAAATCATCGTAACAAGAAAATAAAGTTTCTACGATCTGATCGCGGAGGCGAATATTTGAGTTACGAGTTTGATATTTGAAACAATGTGGAATAGTTTCTCATCTCACGCTACCTAGAACACCAAAGTGTAATGGTGTGTCCGAACATCGTAACCATACTTTATTAGATATGGAGCAATCTATGACGTCTCTTACCGATTTGCCACTATCGTTTTGGGGTTATGCTTTAGAGACGGTTGCATTCACGTTAAATAGGGCACCATCTAAATCCGTTGAGACGACACCATATGAATTGTGGTTTAGCTAGAAACCTAAGCTCCCGTTTCTTAAAGTTTGGGGCTGCGATGCTTATGTGAAAAAGCTTCAACCTGATAAGCTCAAACCCAAATCGGAGAAATGTGTCTTCATAGGATACCCAAAAGAAACTATTAGGTACACCTTCTAACACAGATCTGAAGGCAAGATATTCGTTGCTAAGAATGGATCCTTTCTAGAGAAGGAGTTTCTCTCGAAGGAAGTGAGTGGGAGGAAAGTTGAATTTGATGAGGTAGTTCTACCTTCTCTCGAATTGGAAAATGGTTCATCACCAAAATCAGTTCTAGTGATGCCTACACCAATTAGGGAGGAAGTTAATGATGATGATCATGAAACTTCACATCAAGTTACTACCAAACCTCGTAGGTCAACTAGAGTAAGGTCCGCACCAGAGTGGTACGGTAATCCTATTCTAGAAGTCATGTTGCTAGACCATGATGAACCTACGAACTGTGAGGAAGCGATGATGAGCCCAGATTCCGCGAAATGGCTTGAGGCCATGAAATCTGAGATGGGATGTATGAGAACAATAATGGACTTTGGTTGAGTTGCTCGATGATCGGCAAGCCATTGAGAATAAATGGATCTTCAAGAAGAAGACAGACGCTGACAGTAATGTTACTGTCTACAAAGCTCGACTTGTTGTGAAAGGTTTTCGACAAATTCTAGGAGTTGACTACGATGAGACATTCTCACCCATAGTGATGCTTAAGTATGTCCAAATCATGTTAGCAATTGCCGCATTTTATGACTATGAAATTTGGCAAATGGATGTCAAAATCGCATTCCTTAATGGATTCTCAAAGAAGAGTTGTATATGATGCAACCAGAAGGTTTTGTTGATCCTAAAGGTGCTAGCAAAGTGTGCAAGCTCCAGCGATCCATTTATGGACTGGTGCAAGCATCTTTGAGTTGGAATATATGCTTTGATAGTGTGATCAAAGCATATGGTTTTATACAGACTTTTGGAGAAGCCTGTATTTACAAGAAAGTGAGTGGGAGGTATGTAGCATTTCTAATATTATACATGGATGACATATTGTTGATTGGAAATAATACATAATTTCTGGATAGCATAAAAGGATACTTGAATAAGAATTTTTCAATGAAAGACCTCGGTGAAGCTGCTTATATATTGGGCATCAAGATCTATAGAGATAGACCGAGACGCTTAATTAGACTTTCACAAAGCACATACCTTGATAAAGTTTTGAAGAAATTCAAAATGGATTAGTCAAAGAAAAGGTTATTGCCTGTGTTACAAGGTGTGAAGTTGAGTCAGACTCAATGCCCGACCACTTCAGAAGATAGAGAGAAAATGAAAGTCATTCCCTATGCCTCCGCCATAGGTTCTATCGTGTATGTAATGTTGTGTACCAGACCTGATGTGTGCCTTCCCATAAGTTTAACAGGGAGGTACCAAAGTAATCCAGGAGTGGATCACTAGACAACGGTCAAGAACATCCTGAAATACCTAAAAAGGACTAAGGATATGTTTCTCGTTTACGGAGGTGACAAAGATCTTGTCGTAAATGGTTACGTCGATGCAAGCTTTGACACTGATCCAGATGACTCAAAGTCACGAACTGGATACGTATTTATATTGAATGGTGTAGCTGTAAGTTGGTGCAGTTCCAAGCAGAGCGTCGTGGCGGGATCTACGTGTGAAGCGGAGTACATGGCAACTTCGGAAGCAGCAAATGAAGGAGTCTGGATGAAGGAGTTCATATCCAATCTTGGTGTAATACCTAGTGCATCGGGTCCAATGAAAATCTTTTGTGACAATACTGGAGCAATTGCCTTAGCGAAGGAATCCATATTTCACAAGAGAACCAAACACATCAAGAGACGCTTCAATTCCATCCGCGATCAAGTCAAGGAGGGAGACATAGAAATTTGCAAAATAGATACAGATCTGAATGTTGTAGACCTGCTGACTAAGCCTCTTCCACGAGCAAAACATGATCAACACCAAGACTCCATGGGTGTTAGAATCATTACTATGTAATCTAGATTATTGACTCTAGTGCAAGTGGGAGACTGAAGGAAATATGCCCTAGAGACAATAATAAAGTTGTTATTTATATTTCTGTAGTGATCAGACCTCAAACGCTCCAATCTCTGTGCTCTGATGTCATCCCTGGATCAGTAATGCTGACACCACACGGTACTTGAAGGATTTATAACAGAGTAGCAATCACACACTTATTACATCGAGTGTCTCAGAAGAGAACTTATTACAATAAATATGGCTTAAGGCCATCTAATAACGATAACAGCGGAAGGCTTGGAAGATAAGTGAGTCCATCAACTCCAACGGCATCACTGAGTATAGAACCACGACCTAAAGGCACCTTACTCATCGTCTGAAAAGTCTGCAACATGAATGTTGCAGCCTGAAACAGGTCAGCACATGGAATATGCTGGCAATGTAACATATAGAGAGCAATGAAGGAATAAGACTATACTACATGCATATTTGGCTGGTGGAAAGCTCTATGGTTACAGTTTTGCGTAAAGCCAATTTTTCCCTACTACAAAGGAATACATTTTATTTAACTATCATGGTGGTTGTTAAACATTGAGAGTGTAGACACACTCTCAATCCCAATTAAACATCATCATTAAAACCCAACAAAATTAATTAGAGTAACATGATGAGATTCACATGATAATCCAAGTACTAGATACTCAAGATGTCCATAACCGGGGACACGGCTAACCATGATTAGTTTATACACTCTGCAGAGGTTTGCGCACTTTCCCCACAAGACTCGATCTCCTCCGTTGGGATTCTCACACTACATGGTGTTTGAGAAACGGATGACCGAGACATAGTCTTTCAAAAGCGCTAGCACCTTACGATCAGGTAGACCGTTACACCTACTTTCCCCTACATCTGCTAGTCTACCACTGTAAGAGTTCGCACAACTTAGTCAACTATGCTAGAGCTCACAGTAGCTTGTGGCTGCACACGGAAGTTTCTAGTATGAATAATCTCATGATCCCTTTGAGCCTGGGTGGCGGTCCAAAATAAAAACAGGCAATCGCTGGAATACCCAGGTGCCTCAGTCCACCCAGATGTGTGTTTAAGTTGCCACCTTAGATAAACCATTAATTTAACAAACTCAGATCTGTCATGGATTTCACTCATCCAATCCACGTCTACTAGCATAGCATGGCATAATAAGCAAACGTAGAAGTAACTCCCAAAGGTTTGATAATAACACAGGTGATAGGCACTACCTCATCTACTTCCCAAACCCACATTTTAATTAGATCCTAATCATGCAATGTGTGAGGATTGATCTAATGCAATAAAAACTGGGTAATAGGAGGTATGATCAAAGTGTTACTTGCCTTGCTGATGATCCGCAAAACCTAGCGATTCGAAGTAGCAAGCGGCGCACTCTGGATACTCTATCGCAAACAAACAAGCATACAATAAGTACTCAACTAATGCACAGGTAAAACTCAAATAAGAGATCTAACCAGAAAGTTCAACTTAAGAACTCCGGTTGGCAAAAAGAATCAAATCGAACGAAGCGACGAAAGACAAACGGCAAAAGAAACAGGCTTCGTTTACTATTCTGGAGCTAGGTCAAATTTTACAGAAGCAAAAACTTGTTTGAGTTGGTTAAACGGAAAGAGGGTTTCGAGACGAAACTCCAGGCGCTTGAATCACCTGATTCCGATAAACGAGCAAAAAGTTATACTAGAACAAAAATCGGATCAGAAATCGCGATCAGAAAAATCGCAGATTTAATCCGAGAAAAAGAAAAACGATGAACAGATTAACGAACGAACGTTTGTTATCTGGATCTAAACGATGAACACGTTCGTTAAAATGAAGGAACGAGCGAACGCTCGCTAATTAACTAAACCAAGAAAAGAAAAACCGATCTATCTAAAAAACGAAACTAAAAAACCAAAAACAAAACTGGTGAAAATCAACGGTTTTCTAAAAAAACGGCGGCGGGACAACCTCATCGGCGCGAGCTCCGGCGGCGGCGGCGGTGGCGGCTAGGGCGGCGGCAAGTAGGGCGGGCGGCGTGGGGCTAGGGTTGGGGCGGCGGCGGCGATACGTCTCCAACGTATCTATAATTTTTGATTGCTCCATGCTATATTATCTACTGTTTTGGACTATATTGGGCTTTATTTTCCACTTTTATATTATTTTTGGGACTAACCTATTAACCGGAGGCCCAGCCCAGAATTGTTTTTTGCCTATTTCAGTGTTTCGGATAAACGGAATATCAAACGGAGTCCAAACGGAATAAAATCTTCGGAAACATGATTTTCTCACCGAACGTGATCCAGGAGACTTGGACCCTACTGCAAGGGATCAAAGAGGTGGTCACGAGGGTGGGGGGCGCCCCCACCCTAGGGCGCGCCCCCTGCCTCGTGGGCCTCTTGTTGCTCCTCCGGCGTACTTCTTCCTCCTATATATACACACATACCCCCAGACGATCAGAACAGGAGCCAAAAACCTAATTCCACCGCCGCAACTTTCTGTATCCACGAGATCCCATCTTGGGGCCTGTTTCGGAGCTCCGTCGGAAGAGGGCCATCATCACGAAGGGCTTCTACATCATCCTAGCCTCTCCGATGAAGTGTGAGTAGTTTACTACAGACCTTCGGGTCCATAGTTAGTAGCTAGATGGCTTCTTCTCTCTCTTTGAATCTCAATACAAAGTTCTCCCCCTCTCTTGTGGAGATCTATTCGATGTAATCTTCTTTTTGCACTGTGTTTGTTGAGACCGATGAATTGTGGGTTTATGATCAAGTCTATCTATGAATAATATTTGAATCTTCTCTGAATTCTTTTATGTATGATTGGTTATCTTTGCAAGTCTCTTTGAATTATCCGTTTGGTTTGGCCAACTAGATTGGTAGTTCTTGCCATGGGAGAAGTGCTTAGCTTTGGGTTCGATCTTGCGGTGTCCTTACCCAGTAACAGAAGGGGCAGCAAGGCACGTATTGCATCGTTGCCATCGAGGATAACAAGATGGAGCTTATTTCATTATTGCCTCTAGGGCATATCTCTCTACATCATGTCATCTTGCTTAAGGCGTTACTCTGTTTTTAACTTAATACTCTAGATGCATGCTGGATAGCGGTCGATGAGTGGATTAATAGTAGTAGATGCAGAATCGTTTAGATCTACTTGTCACGGACGTGATGCCTATATACATGATCATGCCTAGATATTCTCATAATTATGCTCAATTCTATCAATTGCTCAACAGTAATTTGTTCACCCACCGTAGAATACTTATGCTCTTGAGAGAATCCACTAGTGAAACCTATGGCCCCCGGGTCTATTCTCATCATATCAATCTCCATTACTTTAATCTTGTTTTGCTATTTACTTTGCTTTTACTTTTTACTTTGCATCTTTATATCAAAAATATTCTATCTATCAGATCTCACTCTCGTAAGTAACCGTGAAGGGCTTGACAACCCCTAATCGCGTTGGTTGCGAGTAGCTATCGCTTTGTGCAGGTACGAGGGACTTGAGCGTGGGCTCCTACTGGATTGATACCTTGGTTCTCAAAAACTTAGGGAAATACTTACGCTACTCTGCTGCATCATCCCTTCCTCTTCGGGGAAAACCAACGCAAGCTCAAGACGTAGCAAGAAGGATTTCTGGTGCCGTTGCCGGGGAGTCTACGCAAAAATTCATATACCAAGTAACCATCACAATCCCTATCTCTCGCATTACATTATTTGCCATTTGCCTCTCATTTTCCTCTCCCCCCAATTCACCCTTGCCATTTTATTCGCCCTCTCTCTCTATCCTCCCTCTCTGTTTGCCTATTTTGTCCACTTGCTTTTTGTTTGCTCGTGTGTTAGATTGCTTGTTTGCCGCGATGGCTCAAGATACTACTAAATTGTGTGACTTCACCAATACCAATAATAATGATTTCCTTAGCACTCCGATTGCTCCTCTTACCGATGCTGAATCTTGTGAAATTAATACTGCTTTGTTGAATCTTGTTATGAAAGATCAATTCGCCGGCCTTCCTAGTGAAGATGCCGCTACTCATCTGAATAGCTTCGTTGATTTATGTGATATGTAAAAGAAAAAATATGTCAATAATGATGTCGTTAAATTGAAGCTATTTCCTTTTTCGCTTAGAGATCGTGCTAAAGCTTGGTTTTCGTCTTTGCCTAAGAATAGTATAGATTCATGGAACAAGTGCAAAGATGCTTTTATCTCTAAGTATTTTCCTCCCGCTAAGATCATCTCTCTTAGAAACGATATAATGAACTTTAAACAACTTGATCATGAACATGTTGCACAAGCTTGGGAGAGAACGAAATTAATGATACGTAATTCCCTACTCATGGTTTGAATTTGTGGATGATTATACAAAACTTTTATGCCGGATTGAATTTTGCTTCTAGAAATCTTTTAGATTCAGCCGCGGGAGGCACTTTTATGGAAATCACTTTAGGAGATGCTACTAAACTGCTAGATAATATTATGGTTCATTATTCTCAATGGCATACTGAAAGAACTTCTAATAAAAAAGTGCATGCGATAGAAGAAATTAATGTGTTGAGTGGAAAGATGGATGAACTTATGAAATTATTTGCTAATAAGAGTGTTTCTTCTGATCCTAATGATATGCCTTTGTCTACTTTGATTGAGAATAATAATCAATCTATGGATGTGAATTTTGTTGGTAGGAATAATTTTGGTAACAATGCTTATAGAGGGAATTTTAATCCTAGGCCATATCCTAGTAATCCTTCTAATAATTATGGGAATTCCTACAACAACTCTTATGGAAATTATAATAAGATGCCCTCTGATTTTGAATCTAATATTAAAGAATTTATTTCTTCGCAAAAGAATTTTAATGCTATGATTGAAGAAAAATTGCTTAAGATTGATGATTTGGCTAGAAACGTTGATAGAATTGCTCTTGATGTTGATGCTTTGAAACTTAGATCTATTCCACCTAAGCATGATATTAATGAGTCTCTAAAAGCCGTGAGAATTTCAATTAATGAGTGTAAGGAAAGAACCGCGAGGATGCATGCTTCCAAAGATGCCTTTATTAAAGCGTGTTTTTCCAATTCCTATGAAAATCAAGATGAAGATCTAAAAGTTATTGATGTGTCTCCAATTAAATCTTTATTTTGCAATATGAATCTTGATGAAACTAAATATGATCTTCCTTTACCTAGAAGGCATTCTAAAAATTCGGAGTATTTAGATCTTTGTGATGAAATTGATAAAAGTGGGATTGAAAAAAATAAAAATCTAGATGTTGCTAAACCCACTATATTGGATTTCAAGGAATTTAATTATGAAAGTTGCTCTTTGATTGATTGTATTTCCTTGTTGCAATCCGTGCTAAATTCTCCACATGCTTATAATCGAAATAAAGCCTTCACTGAACATATTGTTGATGCCTTGATGCAATCTTATGAAGAAAAACTTGAGTTGAAAGTTTCTATCCCTAGAAAACTCTATGATGAGTGGGAACCAACTATTAAAATTAAAATTAAAGATCATGAGTTTTATGCTTTGTGTGATTTGGGTGCTAGTGTCTCTACTATTCCCAAGACTTTGTGTGATTTACTAGATTTCTGTAACTTTGATGATTGCTCTCTAAACTTGCATCTTGCGGATTCCACTATTAAGAAACCTATGGGAAGGATTAATGATGTTCTTATTGTTGCAAATAGGAATTATGTGCCCGTAGATTTCATTGTTCTTGATATAGATTGCAATCCTTCTTGCCCTATTATTCTTGGTAGACCGTTCCTTAGAATGGTTGGTGCGATTATTGATATGAAGGAAGGGAATATTATATTTCAATTTCCATTAAAAAAGGGCATCGAACACTTTCCAAGAAAGAAAATAAAGTTACCATATTAAACTATCATGAGAGCCACTTATGGATTGCCTACCAAAGATGGCAATACCTAGATCTATTCTTGCTCGTTATGCCTAGCTCGGGGCGTTAAACGATAGCGCTTGTTGGGAGACAACCCAATTTTATTTTTATTCATTGCTTTTTGATCCTGTTTATTAATAAATAAATTATTTAGCCTCTGTTTTGGTTGTGTTTTTTGTGTTTAATTAGTATTTGTGCCAAGTAGAACCGTTGGGAAGACTTGGGGAAAGTCTTGTTGAACTTGCTGTAAAAAACAGAAACTTTAGCGCTCACGAGAACTGCTGTCATTTTTATTTAAAGAGTGATATTTAGTTAATTATTTTTTCAGATGATTAATATATAAATTCCTCACGTCCAGAAATTTATTTTAGAATTTTTGGGGTTCCAGATCTTGCGCTAGCTACAGATTACTACAGACTATTCTGTTTTTGACAGATTCTATTTTCCGTGTGTTGTTTGCTTATTTTGATGAATCTATGGCTAGTAAAATAGTTTATAATCCATAGAGAAGTTGGAATACATTAGGTCTAACACCAATATAAATAAAGAATGAGTTCATTACAGTACCTTGAAGTGGTCTTTTGTTTTCTTTCGCTAACGGAGCTCACGAGTTTTCTATTTTGAGTTTTGTGTTGTGAAGTTTTCAAGTTTTGGGTGAATTATTTTGATGGATAATGGAACAAGGAGTGGAAAGATCCTAAGCTTGGGGATGCCCATGGCACCCCCAAGATAATCCAAGGACACCAAAAAGTCAAAGCTTGGGGGATGCCCCCGGAAGGCAGCCCCTCTTTCGTCCACTTCCATCGGTAATTTACTTGGAGCTATATTTTTATTCACCAACATGATATGTGTTTTGCTTGGAGCGTCTTGTATTATTTGTGTCTTTGTTTGTTAGTATGACACAATCATCCTTGCTGTACACACCTTTTGAGAGAGTCATACATGAATTAAAATTTGATAGAATACTCTATGTGCTTCACTTATATCTTTTGAGCTAAGTAGTTTTGCTCTATGTGCTTCACTTATATCTTTTGAGCTAGATAATTTTACTCTATATGCTTCACTTATATCCTTTGAGCTAGATAATTTTACTCTATGTGCTTCGCTTATATCTTTTGAGCGTTATAATTTTGCTCTATGTGCTTCACTTAGATCTTTCAGAGCACGGTGGTGGATATGTTTTAAAGAAACTATTGATCTCTCATGCTTCACTTAAATTAATTTGAGAGTCTATTAATAGCATGGTAATTTTCCTAATAATAATATGCTTGGTATTCAAGATTTGTGAAACTCTCTTTTGAGTGTGTTGAATACTAAGAAAAGATTGAAGCATGATAATTGTTTTGAGTTATGGAGGTGATAATATTAAAGTCATGCTAGTTGAGTAGTTGTGAATTTAAAGAATACTTGTGTTGAAGTTTGTGATTCCCGTAGCATGCACGTATGGTGAACCATTATGTGATGAAGTCAGAGCATGATTTATTTATTGATTGTCTTCCTTATGAGTGGCGGTCGGGGACGAGCGATGGTCTTTTCCTACCAATCTATCCCCCTAGGAGCATGCACGTAATACTTTGCTTTGATAACTTCTAGATTTTTTCAATAAGTATATGATTTCTTTATTACTAATGTTGAGTCCATGGATTATAAGCACTATCACCCTTCCACCTTTGCTAGCCTCTCTAATACCGCGCAACTTTCGCCGGTATCATACACCTACCATATACCTTCCTCAAAACAACCACCATACCTACCTATTATGGCATTTCCATTTCCATGCAACTTTCCACCATCTAGTTCATCATGACACACTTCATCATTGTCATATTGCATATCCCGGCACACCGCCGGATGCATTCACATAGAGTCATATTTTGTTCTAAGTATCGAGTTGTAATTGTTGAGTTATAAGAAAAATAAAAGTGTGATGATCATCATTATTAGAGCATTGTCCCAGTGAGGAAAGAATGATGGAGACTATGATTCCCCCATAAGTCGGGATGAGACTCCGGACGAAAAAAAAGAGGCCATAAAAAAAGAGAAAAGGCCCAAACAAAAAATGATGAGAGAAAAAGAGAGAGGGGACAATGTTACTATCCTTTTACCACACTTGTGCTTCAAAGTAGCACCATGATCTTCATAGTAGAGAGTCTCTCATGTTATCACTTTCATATACTAGTGGGAATTTTTCATTGTAGAACTTGGCTTGTATATTCCAATGATGGGCTTCCTCAAATTGCCCTAGGTCTTCATGAGCAAGCAAGTTGGACGCACACCCACTTAGTTTCTTTTTGAGCTTTCATATACTTATAGCTCTAGTGCATCCATTGCATGGCAATCCCTACTCACTCACATTGATATCTATTGATGGGCATCTCCATAGCCCGTTGATACGCCTAGTTGATGTGAGACTATCTTCTCCTTTTTGTCTTCTCCACAACCACCATTCTATTCCACCTATAGTGCTATATCCATGGCTCATGCTCATGTATTGCATGAAGATTGAAAAAGTTTTGAAAAAGTTAGAGTATGAAACAATTGCTTGGCTTGTCATCGGGGTTGTGGATGATTTAAATACTTTGTGTGGGGAAGATGGAGCATAGCCAGACTATATGGTTTTGTAGGGATAACTTTCTTTGGCCATGTTATTTTGCGAAGACATAATTGCTTTATTAGTATGCTTGAAGTATTATTTTCTATGTCAATATAAACTTTTATGTTTAATCTTTCTAATCTGAATATTCATACCACAATTAAGAAGACTAACCTATATTGGGCTTTATTTTCCACTTTTATATTATTTTTGGGACTAACCTATTAACTGGAGGCCCATCCCAGAATTACTGTTTTTTTTGCCTATTTCAGTGTTTCGGATAAACGGAATATCAAACGGAGTCCAAACGGAATAAAATCTTGGGAAACGTGATTTTCTCACCGAACGTGATCCAGGAGACTTGGACCCTACTGCAAGGGATCAAAGAGGTGGTCACGAGGGTGGGGGCGCCCCCCTAGGGTGCGCCCCCTGCCTTGTGGGCCCCTCGTTGCTCCACCGACGTACTCCTTCCTCCTATATATATACACGTACCGCCAAACGATCAGAACATGAGCCAAAAACCTAATTCCACTGCCGCAACTTTCTGTATCCATGAGATCCCATCTTGGGGCCTGTTCCGGAGCTCCGCCGGAAGAGGGCCGTCATCACGGAGGGCTTCTACATCATCCTAGCCCCTCTGATGAAGTGTGAGTAGTTTACCTCAGACCTTCGGGTCCATAGTTAGTAGCTAGATGGCTTCTTCTCTCTCTCTGAATCTCAATGAAAAGTTCTCCCCCTCTCTCGTGGAGATCTATTCGATGTAATCTTCTTTTTGCGGTGCGTTCGTTGAGACCGATGAATTTTGAGTTTATGATCAAGTCTATCTATGAATAATATTTGAATCTTCTCTGAATTCTTCTATGCATGATTGGTTATCTTTGCAAGTCTCTTCGAATTATCCGTTTGGTTTGGCCAACTAGATTGGTAGTTCTTGCCATGGGAGAAGTGCTTAGCTTTGGGTTCGATCTTGCGGTTTCCTTGCCCAGTGACAGAAGGGGCAGCAAGGCACGTATTGTATCGTTGCCATCGAGGATAACAAGATGGGGTTTATTTCATATTGCATGAATTTATCTCTCTAGATCATGTCATCTTGCTTAAGGCGTTACTCTGTTTTTAACTTAATACTCTAGATGCATGCTGGATAGCGGTCGATGAGTGGAGTAATAGTAGTAGATGCAGAATCGTTTTGGTCTACTTGTCACGGACGTGATGCCTATATACATGATCATGCCTAGATATTCTCATAATTATGCTCAATTCTATCAATTGCTCAACAGTAATTTGTTCACCCACCGTAGAATACTTATGCTCTTGAGAGAAGCCACTAGTGAAACCTATGGCCCCCGGGTCTATTCTCATCATATCAATCTCCATTACTTTAATCTTGTTTTACTATTTACTTTGCTTTTACTTTTTACTTTGCATCTTTATATCAAAATACCAAAAATATTCTATTTGTCAGATCTCACTCTCGTAAGTGACCGTGAAGGGCTTGACAACCCCTAATCGCGTTGGTTGCGAGTAGCTATTGCTTTGTGCAGGTACGAGGGACTTGAGCATGGGCTCCTACTGGATTGATACCTTGGTTCTCATAAAATGAGGGAAATACTTACGCTACTCTGCTACATCATCCCTTCCTCTTCGGGGAAAACCAACGCAAGCTCAAGACGTAGCAGGCGGCTATGGGCTGGGGCGGCCCGGGTGGCGCTATATAAAGCCCCGGCCAGGCGGAGTCGTGACCGGACACGGCCCAAGGTCGGTTCGGACTTTTTTTAAATAATTACGCTCAGAAAAAAAACAAAAGGAATACTAAACGGACTCCAGAAATCACAAAATAAATTTTCCCCGGCTTCTAAAATCAAGACGCACAGGATGAACATTTATTTGGGGCCTAAATGCAACTTTGAAAAACGTGCATTTTTCCTAAATTCAAATAAAATAGCAAATATAACCAGAAATAAAATCTTATTTGATTTTTTTTATTAAATCCTCAATATTTCTTTATTTTGGGAAAGTCTTTTTATTCCCTCTCTCATATTTTGATATTAGAAATAATTAAAGATAAAATAAATAAAATCAAATGATCCTATTTTCAAAATTTGAGAAAACTCAAATATGAAAATAACGAAATCCCCAACTCTCTCCGAGGGTCCTTGAGTTGCGTAGAATTTCTAGGATCAACCAACATGCAATAAAATATGATATGCAATGATGATCTAGTGTATAACATTCCAAATTGAAAATTTGGGATGTTACAATTTCCTTATATCATGATACATGTTTATTATTCATGCTAGAATTGCATTAACCGGAAACTTGATACATGTGTGAATACATAGACAAAACACAGTGTCCCTAGCAAGCCCCTACTAGACTATCTCGTTAATCAAAGATGGATAAGTTTCCTAACCATAGACATGTGTTTTTATTTGATGAATGGGATCACATCATTAGGAGAATGATGTGATGGACAAGACCCATCCGTTATCTTAGCATAATGATCGTTAAGTTTTATTGTTATTTCTTTCTTCACGACTTATACATATTCCTCTCACGATGAGATCATGCAACTCCCGAATATCGGAGGAACACCTTGTGTTCTATCAAACGTCACAATGTAACTGGGTGATTATAAAGATGCTCTACCTGTGTCTCCGAAGGTGTTTCTTGGGTTGGCATAGATCAAGATTAGGATTTGTCACTCTGAGTATCGGAGAGGTATCTCTGGGCCCTCTCGGTAATGCACATCACTATAAGCCTTGCAAGCAATGTTACTAGTGAGTTAGTTGCGGGATGATGCATTACAGAATGAGTAAAGAGACTTGCCGGTAACGAGATTTAACTAGGTATGGGGATACCGATGATCGAATCTCGGGCAAGTAACATACCGATGACAAAGGGAATAATGTATGTTGTTATTGCGGTTTGACTAATAAAGATCTTCCTAGAATATGTAGGGACCAATATGAGCATCTAGGTTCCGCTATTGGTTATTGACCGGAGATGTGTCTCGGTCATGTCTACACAGTTCTCGAACCTGTAGGGTCCGCATGCTTAACGTTCTATGACGATTTGTATTATGAGTTATGTGTTTTTTGGTGACCGAAGTTTGTTTGGAGTCTCGGATGAGATCACGGACATGACAAGGAGTCTCGAAATGGTCAAGAGGTAAAGATTCATATATTGGACGATGATATTCGAACAACGGAATGGTTTCAGAAAGGTTCGGGTATATTTCGAAGTACTGAGGGGTTACCGGAACCCCCCGGGGAAGTATTGGGCCTACATGGGCCATACTGGAGAGAGAGGGGAGCCCGCAAGGGGTGGCCGTGCCCCCCCATGGGAGTCCGAATTGTACTAGAGTAGGGGGCGGCGCCCGCTTTCCCTCTCCCTCTCCTTCACTTTCCCCTCCGATGAGAAAGGAAAAGGGGGGCGAATCCTACTAGGAGTGGAGTCCTAGTAGGACTCCCCCCATGGCGCCCCCTTGGTGACCAGCCTCCTCCCCTCCTCCTTTATATATGGGGGCAGAGGGGCACCCCATAGCACATCAATTGTTCTCTTAGCCGTGTGTGGTGCCCCCTCCATAGTCTACTCCTCCGTTCATAGCGTCGTAGTGCTTAGGCAAAGACCTGCATGGATCACATCACCATCACCGTCACCACACTGTCGTGCTGACGAAACTCTCCCTCGACCCTCTGCTGGATCAAGAGTTCAAGGGACGTCATCGAGCTAAACGTGTGCTGAACTCGTAGGTATCGTACGTTCGGTACTAGATCGGTTGGATCATGAAGACGTTCAACTTCATCAACCGCGTTAACCTAACACTTCCGCTTTCGGTCTACGAGGGTATGTGGACACACTCTCCTCCTCTCATTGCTATGCATCTCCTTGTTAGATCTTGCGTGATCATAGGAATTTTTTTGTAATTGCATGCTACGTTCCCCTATAGCTGAGCCAATGGCAACCCCCTGCGGCGACAAGGGAAGGACCATGGTAGTCATAAATAGAGGAGAGTTGCTGCCTAGCGAGGGGATCGACTCATGGAGAACACAACGCATACATTATTCATCTAGAACACACAACAATATAATGCTAAGGCAGGGGTATGTCATTACACTGCAATGGTGGCTTGAACCTAGGTATCTCTAGCGTGCTTTACTTTTTGCTATCCACTCTCCGGCGATCGATGACTTAGAAAACGTAACACGTTTAGTCTGGCTGAACTCACAAAGGGTTGCCGTTCACAACCCAATGTCAGTTTCTTAGACAACTACTTTTGTCTGCCAGGTAGGGGATTGAGGCATTTCAGTTTCCTTGGTCACTATTACGTCCACGCCCTGAAGATTTTGTGGCGCCCTGTCTGAAAACCACTGTAGCCAGACGGTCGCCACACACCAGCCCAGGTAATCACACTAGCGCGTGCCTTTACAACATGTATCAGTAACATAAGGCACAATTTAATAAGAATATAATTATTAGCCATTTTGTCTCGAATAAATACATCATGGTTACAAAGATGGGGCAGCGGAAAAGAACTATCTAAGGCAGCACGGACTTGTAGAGACTCCAATCCACAGGGATCTCACTAGTGGACGACGGATCCTTAGCTCAACCTGGCCATGTAAAAAGCGGTTGAGTAATTTTGAACATATGTGCAAGCAAACCATATAACATATACACCAAACAAAGCAATTCATGGTATTCAAGCATGCTTCAATTATTAGGGCAATATTATCTACCAAGGCATGGCACATCTATCTAGCAATATTAATTACCATGCCATAGCAGGATTATCAAACAAGGTAACTGTCGGTACTAAAACTAGCAGATCTCTGGTAGGGGGCTCGAGCTGTGAATCTTGGATGAATGGTTAACAGGAGACAAAAGGCATGATATTTACCTAGGTCCGGGCCCTCTCAAAGAGGTAAACCCTACATCCTGCTTGATTATATTGATGATGGAGTATCGAGTACAGTTGATCTATCTCGAGATCGTATGTCGTGTTCAAAACCCTAAGGCAGGTAATTGTGATTGTGTCTCTACAGACTAAATCCTCTTGCTTATATAGACATCAGGGGTATGTAGGGTTACATATGGTCAGCTGCCAACTAGGTATAAACATGCTAATAGATGGAGTAGTCCTTGAAGTACACGCCAAGTCTTCGGCTGAGACCGTCTTGATCACGTCTGTGTTCGAGGCTTCCGGAGTCCTTTCTTGTGAGATTGGTGGGCCATGCTTGGCCCATGGATGGTAGGCCAACTAGGTTGGTACCCCTTAGTCTAGGACACCGTCTGTAGCCCCTAAACTTGTCTACGGAGCCAGGGACAACAATCTTCCTCGGACCAATGTCTTCGGCTTGACATGCGAGTTCCCCCTTCCAAGTAGTTCTCATGAAAATCAAAGATCCTCTCTATTTTAAGCAATTGCCAAGCTTCCCTTTATGGACGCCACCTGTCGACCACATGTTTTGAGGGTTCCACTTGGCACCCAAAGTCTTTAGATCACTTTGCCTCGAAGGCTAATGACATAGCTGTGAACAGTGTTCTGGCCTAATAACTTTTATCAACACGTCACCACCCACGACATGTGATCCAGTTATTGTAGCTCGAATCGCGACCCGAGGCGACACTCTCATTGGCACATCTCATCATCGGGGGATATCATGTATTGCATCGCATATGTAATAAATGTTCATCATGTATTTAAAAGCATTCATTGGGTAGAGAAGACTCACACATATTTGGACAATATCTGTCCCGTATTAGAAAATTGTTCATCACATATTTAAAAAATGGTCTTTGCGAGTTTTTTTTACAATTTCATGGTTTTTCATCTTTTTTTCAAAAAATATTTTATTCTTTTTTACTTTTAAAATTAATGAGTATTTTTAATTCTTGAATATTTTTAAATTCACTATCATTTCAATAAATTCAGTTACATTTTCAATTTCTTTTAATATTTTTTATATTTATATTTGAATCACTGCAATAATAGATAAAGGAAAAATATATAAAAAATTGACCCAAGAACAAGCCAAGACCGAAAAGAGAACTTCAAGAAAACTACAAGGAAGAAAAGATAAAACAAACGAAGAAACCAGAGAAAATGAACACCCTAGAAAAGAAAACTAACCGAATGATAAATGGGCCTCATGCCATTACGTCATTACACCCTCCAATGTGAGTTGCCCGAGCGTCCAAATGGGCAGTGGGAGGGTCCTATTTGCCATGAACAAATTCAAAAATAGGAATATTTTTTTGAATTGTGAAGAAGTTTTAATTCATGAACTTTTAAAACATTGGGATTTTTTTAAAAACATGGTCATTTTCATATCCTAGAAATTTTTCAAAATGTGTGAACATTTTTTAAAATTCTTAATATTTCTTTAAAAAATGATTTTTAACTACAAACTGTTGTTGAAATTTTAAACATTTTTTGTAATTTGAGAATTAGAAAAAAACAAAACAGAAATGGAAAATCCAAAAATCTGAAATAAAACAAAAAGAACTGTAAAAAGAAAAGAAAAGGGCCCATAACGTTCTGTAAAGTTCCCAGAATAGTAAAACTGGACAAAACCTGCTACAAGGTTCCTAACACTAGGAGCCACGTATTTTCTTAAAATAGGCAGGATAAATATCTCGGCTCTCGTTCCTAGCCTCCATGAAGGTCTCTGGGATATGTGTCGCTTATAGCAAGCAACACAACTCATATCGCTCGCATGGGAGCACCCCGCTCGCGATCGCTAGCATAGTTGGCCGACTCATTACGGCGCCTCGCATTGCTCGCATGGCAACACACCACACATCGCTCTTGAGGGCTCCTATTGGATACTCACTAGTCATTGGGGAGCCATCTGGTGGCGCCTTCTGAGGCATTATGATGCGCCACTAATTAGGTTAGCGCATCTGCATGACAATAATGGTTGGCTTCATGCAGGCATCAGGAAGATCCGCATCAATGCACATGAGTGTAAGAGAAGTGACAGTGGAAGAAAGGATATTAATCATGGTGATAAACACATACGAACCCATAGGTAGCATGTTGTTGATACCTAAATGATCCATTACAGATAGTTCAGGTGGTTCAATAGTAAAGCAATCTAACTAATCAAGATGTCATTCGACTTGAACATCACTAGCAATCATGATTTTCACAAAGAAACATGCATAAAACATAGGGGTTTGGTAGTGCCTCCATCAGCATCTCAACACCCGCCTCCCCACCACGGTCATCTACTCGACATACTTCACAACCACTTTTGTCCGGTCAAGCAAGATATGTGAAAGCTCTGTAATAGTACTTGAAAATGAGTGAATATAATCAGTATGATTCTATATAACAGAGTTTAGTAGTTCACTTCTTGGCCATTCAATGAAAATACATGAAAGCTTCATTTAGAAAGAACAGTTATCAGAAAACTAATCACTGGTACGCGTCGATGCTATACAAACGGTTTTAACCCCTTTCCACGACGGCATTTGGAACCGTCGCCAAGTGAGTGTGGGCGATAGGGAGGTCCTTCCAACACGACCCAGAAATCGTCGAGGATAGCCCTCCTGGGAAACAGGCTGGGTCCAAATGAGCTTGTGTGCGGTCAGGCGAGGAATTGAAACCCATTCATTTCTGTTCGTATGTACATCCCACACGGTGAATCCCAAAAAACATTTACGTTCTTATGTATATCACACACAGTCAATCCAAGAAATATGTTTCCGTTCTTATGTACATCCCACACAGTCAATCCAGGGAACGCGTTTCCGTTCGTATGTATATCACACACAGTCAATCCAAGGAATACGTTTCCATTCTTATATACATCCCACACAGTCAATCCAGGGAAAACATTTCCGTTCGTATGTACATCCCACACACTTTTATGTGTAGTCTCGTGTGTGAAAGGTGTAACTATCACACCTGCTCAGCCTTGGTTAACTGTTTGCTTTTATCAACTACATCACACACAATTCAATGGAGAAAATTATGTGGCATTGGGCTATCCATCACAAGCGCTTTTACTGCTAGAACCGTGTGCAAAGTTCCATGACACATTTAGAAGGTTTTATTAGTTTACAATTAATAATTCCAGTATTCTGCAAATTCACATTTCATATCGAATAGTTGTTTGCCAATTTCATATGAGGCACATAAATATATTATAACATCACAGTACGATAGCTACATGAAAACAACATAGTAAAACATATATCTAGTTAACAATATTAGAAAAATATATTCATTTCCCTAATCGAGATCATCCAGGCTCATCTTATCCACCTCTGCTTTCAGTTCAGTAAGAACCTGTTTTGCACTGGCCAACTGGGAAAGTGCCTCCTCCTTCGCCAACACCATCTTAGCAAAGTCTAATTTAAAAATCTAAGCTCATTATTCACCTTCCTCTTTTTATCCCGCATCTTCAAATATTCTTCAGTGTTGACAACACATTCTCTAAGCCTACGTCCGTTCTCTTCCTCATACATGCTCCAGAGCTTCGCTAGGCACATCTTCAAAGGCTGTGGCCACTCTTGATCAACTCACTCCAAGTAAGAACACTTCCGTTCATTCTATAATATTTAAAACTAGATCAGTAACAATTGTAGGGGAAATGGGTTTATAGCAACATAGAAAATCACTAATGCTTATTTTGAAAAAACTGAAGAAACATGTTAATTATGACATATCTTCTCAAAAAGATCAATGTGCAAATGAATTAATTTCTACTGAGACAACAACCAAATTCTGGAACATCAGAAGCTATAATTAACTACAACAACGCTACAAGTTCTTACTCATGTACAATAAATAACAAATTGAACATTTTATGAGGAAGGTAAATATAACTGCAACAACATAGCGGCAGTTTTTGGATGACAACAAATTGATACTAACAGGTGTGTACATGCACAAATTTAGTAACATGGAACTAATAGCACTAAGGCCGTCCACTATGTATGCCAAAACTGGTGTAAAGACAACTGTTTCTACATCTCGCACCGGTGCCCTGCACTTGCGAGCCGATGAAGCGGAAAAAAAATCAGGGACTCGGACTCCGGAGCACCTAGTTGCTCCGATGCCCAGTTCCTTCGTGCCATAAAGATTTAGTATTTTACTGCTTGGCTGCTCGGATGTGTGGCCCAAAGTTGGTTGCTTTAACTACTGAAGCGGTGCCAAATAATTTTTGAATGGCACCGCTGATGAGATGACAACAATTTTAGATACTAGGTACAAACTGTGACACTGTCTTAGGATGTGTTTGGTTGAAGGTGTGGTATGAATGGGTTGGGACCGTGACAGTGTCTGAATCACATCTAACAAATGATTTGTAACAATGAAAGAGGGTCTAACCTTCTCTGCACATTCTAGAAACTTCCTCCCACTGTCCACAGATTCAAACGCAACTAGCTTCACGCATGGAGGTTGATGGTGACAACGAGTAGATAGATCTTCAGCCACCCCGCTCCATTCATTGCCACTGATGGTTCTAGGGAGCTACAAGAGGAAGAAATGACTCAAATCAACCGTCGAGTAAAAATTCTTCATTCCAAGTCATAGCCCGAGAGAGAGAAGAGAGGCATACAAGTGAAGCTGGCGAGGTGTTTGAAGAAGACCATGGCGACCCCGGCGGTAGGATGCGAGACGGCGAGAGCTAGGAAGCGGCTATAGCTTAGGAACAAAGGAAGGAAGGAGGAAACAGGGGAAATGTGACTTATGGTCAGGGAGAAAAGGGGGTGGAGAAAGGGGGAGGGTGGCGGGGGTAGATATTTTGGTGGTAGGCCAAAAATTTGGAAATGTGGAGGGAAACTTTACGCGCGGTGCCGCCGGACCATTCACTTTGAACGATTGTGGGCATCACAAATGATTCTTCTGCTTTACGCGCATGGGTTGAGTTTGATAATTCAAATTTGGGTGGAAATTTCCCTGGGTACGTCATTGCATAATTTAACATCGCTTGCTAATTTGGGCACACAAAAGAGGGTATAGCAGAGAGACCACACTTACTGAATCGAGCAATTTTAGTAATTAAACAGAGCCATTTGACCTAAACATTGCTCTAATAAAAGACCAGCATTAAAAACAAAGCCTAAGTACGCATAATTTTAACAAATCCCCCGCCGCGCCGGCCTATGCATCGTCGGTGTGAGATGAGACGTCCATGACTTGTCCTGGCGACATGCCACCATTGGTGGACTCTGTGGCCCCCCTAGTGAAGTCGACCGCGTCCTCGTCCTCGTCCTCGGCGTCACCCTCAAGGTTGTTGTACTCATAGTAGTGGTTGCGCGAGAGCTCGCGTTGGTACTCCACCACCGATTCCTTGACGGACAGACTCTTCTCTACCTCGACCTCGGCCACGCGCAACTCCTCCTCTCCGCCACCTCCTGCATCTCCAGCTCTCGCTCAGCGACCTCATGAGGGAGAAGGTGCTCCATGGCCATCGCTGCCTTTTCAGGCGTGGGTTGCATGCTAGAGTCCGAGGTGGCCTGGAATATATTTGCGTGTGCATCCTCGATCTTGGCGTGGATGGCCTCAACCTAGGCCAGGGCGACATCGGCGGAAGGGACGGCAGCTCGAGTGCTCTCGGCGTTTGCAGCCGCCATCGCAGTAGTTGCTGCAGCTGTCTCGGCTTCTGCAGCTGCCCTGTTGGCTGCCGCAGACGCCCTCTCGGCGGAAGCGGTCGTGCTCAATATGGATGCGGCGACACTCTCGGCGTAGGCGGTCGCGCTCTCGACGCAGGCGGCGACGCTGGGGGGGGGGGACGCAGCCATCGTACGGGCCTTCACGAAGCGTTTCCACGGCGTCATCTTTGCAAGAAGGGGGTGCGGGAATGGGGATTGGGATTCATGGATTCGGGTGTTGCCGGCACTGGAGCAGACGAGCCGGCAAAGATTAAGGAGGGAGAATTAAACAGACCCAGATATTTTCATCGCAAATGGTTCCTAGAAAACAACTGTGTGTGATGTTGTAGATATTTTTATTAGTTGTGAAAGACGAATTTGGAGTAAAGTGGCAACGGATGGTGTTTTAAATGTACGGGAAATTTTGTAGTACTAATACAACTGTCATGTCAAATTTTTGAAAATTTCAGGGGTTATTTGACCTTTTAAGACATTTAAGTGATTTTCTAGCCATTTAATGACTGTAATTGAAATTTGAACTACACGTACATGCAATAGCTAACCATAACGGTTTCAAAAGTCATATTTTGTGTACTTGTGTGCGATTTAATTCCATGTCCAGTAAATTGGAAGGAATTTTCAAACATATTGGTCTAACGGCTATGACACAATTAAGAATGGAGTGCCATGGCATTCACTTTCCAAAAAATTAAAAAAAATCAAAAACACATGAAACCTTGGTTGATGTAATGTCATGCCACCAAGATGACATGGTAAAAAATTTGGTATGTGTGACGAAAGTTTGGACACACACCCCTCACAAACCGGAGCAACTCACTAGAAGGCACATGCTTCCGAGAGGGAACAATGCATGTTTGATGACGATGGGGAGATAGCTTCCTCGTACAACCTTCAAATTTTTTTTATGTGTAACGTGCACTAATACAACTGTCATGTGAAAATTGGAAAATTTCAGGGGTCATTTGACCTTTTGAAGACATTTAAGCGATTATCAAGCCATTTAATGACCGTAATTCAAATTTGAACTACATCTACATGCAACGGCTAACCATAACGGTTTGAAAAATTATATTTGTGTACTTGTGTGTGAGTTAATTCCATGTGCAGTAAATTAGAACGAATTTTCAAACATATTTGTCTCACGACATGGACACATGCACATGTATGCATGGAGTGCCATGGCATTTTAATTCCAAAAATTTAAAAAAATATCAAAAACACATGAAACCTTGGTTGATGAATGTCAAGTCACCAAGATGATGTGGTAAAAAAAATTGGCATGTTTGACGACAGTTTGGACACACACCCCTCAAAACCGGAGCAACTCACTAGAAGGCTCATGGTTCCGAGAGGGAACAATGCATGTTTGATGACGAACGGGAGATAGCTTCCTCTTACAGCCTTCAATTTTTTTCTACGTTTAGCATGCACTACTACAACTGTAATGTGAAAATTTGGAAAATTCTATGGGTCATTTGACCTTTTAAAGACATTTAAGTGCTTTTCTAGCCATTTAATGACCGTAATTCAAATTTGAACTACATCTACATGCAACGCCTAACCATAATGGTTTGAAAAATCATATTTGTGTACATGTGTGCGAGTTAATTCCATGTGCAGTAAATTAGATGGAATTTTCAAACATATCTGTCTCACGACATGGACACATGCATATGTATGCATGGATTGACATGGCATTTTAATTCCGAAAAATTAAAAAATATCAAGAACACATGAAACCTTGCTTGATGTAATGTCATGCCACCAAGATGATGTGGTAAAACATTGGTATGTTTGAAGAAAGTTTGGATACACACCCCTCACAAACCGGAGCAACTCACTAGAAGGCTCGTGGTTATGAGAGGGAACAATGCATGTTTGATGACGAATGGGAGATAGCTTCCTCTTACGGCCTTCAATTTTTTCTACGTTTAATGTGCACTATTACAACGGTATTGTGAAAATTAGGAAAATTCTATGGGTCATTTGACCTTTAAAGACATTTAAGTGATTTTCTAGCCATTTAATGACCGTAATTCAAATTTGAACTACATCTACATACAACGGCAAACCATAACGGTTTGAAAAATCATATTTGTGTACTTGTGTGTGAGTTAATTTCATGTGCAGTAAATTAGAAGGAATTTTTAAACAAATTGGTCTCACGACATGGACACATGCATATGTATGCATGGAGTGCCATGGCATTTTAATTCCAAAAAAATAAAAAATGATCAGAAAAACAAGAAACCTTGCTTGATGTAATGTCAAGCCACCAAGATGATGTGGTAAAAAAATTGGCATGTTTGAAGAAAGTTTGGACACACACCCCTCACAAACCGGAGCAACTCACTAGAAGGCTCGTGGTTCCGAGAGGGAACAATGCATGTTTGATGACGAACAGGAGATAGCTTCCTCTTACGGCCTTCCAATTTTTTCTACGTTTAACGTGCACTACTACAACTGTACTATGAAAATTTGGAAAATTCTAGCGGTCATTTGACCTTTTAAAGACATTTAATTGATTTTCTAGACATTTAATTACCGTAATTCAAATTTGAAATACATCTACATGCAATGGCTAACCATAACAGTTTGAAAAATCACATTTCTGTACTTGTGCGCGAGTTAATTCCATGTGCAGTAAAATAGAAGGAATTTTCAAACATATTGGTCTCATGACATGGGCACATGCATGGAGTGCCATGGCATTTTAATTCCAACTAATTAAAAAATGATCAGAAAAACATGAAACCTTGCTTGATGTAATGTCATGCCACCAAGATGATGTGGTAAAAAAATTGGCCTGTTTGATGAAAGTTTGGACACACCCCCTCACAAACCGGAGCAACTCACTAGATGGTTCGTGGTTCCGAGAGGGAATAATGCATGTTTGATGACAAACGGGAGATGGCTTCCTCTTACGGCCTTCAAATTGTTTTGTACGTTTAACATGCACTAATACAACTGTCATGTGAACATTTGGAAAATTTTAGGAGTAACTTGACCTTTTAAAGACATTTAATTGATTTTCTAGCCATTTAATGACCGTAATTCAAATTTGAACTACATCTAAATGCAACGACTATCCATAACAATTTGAAGAATCATATTTTTGTGTACTTGTGTGCGAGTTAAAAAATCATCAGACGATGTAAATATATGGTGTTCAAAAAAGAAAATGTAAAGATTTGGCAAAACAACTGGCCCCGACACGATTGGCACTCTATCTCACGGCTCGAGATTTGGTAGGTGAGTGACCCACAAGTATGGGGGATCATTTGTAGCCTTCTTCGATAAATAAGAGTGTCGAACCCAACAAGGACCTAAAGGCAGACCAAATATTCCCTCAAGTTGTATCGACCACCGATACAACTCTACGCACACTTGACGTTTGTTTACTGAAAACAAGTATGAAACTATTTTGTAGGTGTGATGCTCGAACTACTTTGCAAGAATAAAACGAGAAGTAATTTGCAAGATAATAAAAGTTAGGTGATTATAAAAAGGTTTTGTGTCAACAAAGGAAGTTATTTGTCCCTAGGAAATCGATAACAAGTACCCGTAATCATTCTTGTAATTTTATATGAGGGAGAGGCATGAGATAACATACTTTCTCTACTTGGATCATATGCACTTATGATTGGAACCCTAGCAAGCATCCGCAACTACTAAAGATCATTAAGTTCGTGAAACCCAACCATAGCATTAACTATCAAATCCTCTTACTCCCATACGTCATACCCCACTTACTCGGGTTTAAGCTTCTGTCACTCTCGCAACCCACCATAAGCGAACCATGAGCATATTGCAACACCCTACAGCGAGGGCCCCTCACATTTGTGCGAGAACGGAAGGCACCGTAGGACATCACCATAAATAAAATATACAATCATACCAACCAAGATCATGATTAACCCACAGGACAAAACAGATCTACTCAAACATCATAGGATAACCATGGATCATTGGGAAATAATATATGGAGTTGAGCACCATGTTTAAGTAGAGATTACAGCAGGGAGAAGAGGTGTTACACCGCTGCATAGAGGGGAGAGAGTTGTGTTGACGCTAGCAAGATTGTAGATGTAGATGGTCATCCCAATCGTTGCCCCGGCGGCACTCCAGCGCCACCAGAAGCGAGGGGGAGAGAGCCCCCCTCCTTCTTCCTCCTTCGCCTCCCCCTATATGGGAGGAGAGTTCCCCCTCTGGTCCTTGGTTTCCATGGCGGCGGAGGGGCGGGAGCCCCTCCGAGATTGGATCTCCCTCTCTGTTCTCTTCTGTTTCGCGTTCCCCAGATATAGCCGAACACCATTTCTTATATTCTCGGAGATCCGTAACTCCAATTGCGCTAAGATTTTAACATGATTTTTTTCTGGATATAAGCTTCCTCGCGCCTGAAGTAGAGCCCATCCGATGTACGAGGTGAGCACAACCCACCACCACACGCCTGGCTCAGGGGTCGTGCCCTTGTGTCTTGTGGTGTGTATGGGCCTCCGTTTGCAGTGATTCCAACTCCCAAAATTCTAATATATTCCAAAATAATTCTCCATAAAATTTTATTGCATTTGGACTTCGTTTGATATGGATACTCTGTGATACAAAAAACATGTAGAAAACAAGAACTTGCACTGGGCACTGGATCAATAGGTTAATCCAATAAATCATATACAAAGTTGCTAAAAGTATGTAAAAGTTGTATAATATTGGCATGAAACAATAAAAAATTATAGATACGACGGAGATGTATCAGCATCCCCAAGATTAATTCCTGCTCGTCCTCGAGCAGGTAAATGATAAAAAAGATAATTTTTGATGTGGAATGCTACCTTGCATAAACTTGATCATATATCAAATCATGGCATGAATATTAAGCCATAAGTGATTCAAAGCAATAGTCTATAGTTTGACATAAAGACATCAATACTCATGCATCCCAACAAACAATCATGTCTTTCAAAATATCAACACTAAAGAAAGATATCCCTACAAAATCATATAGTCTTGTCATGCTCTGTCTTCTTAACTCAAAGTATTTATCATGCACAACCCCTATGACAGGCCGAGCAATTGGTTCATACTTTATAACGCGCTTAAGCTTTTTCAACCCTCACACAATACATGAGCGCGAGCCATGGATATAGCACTACAGGTGGAATAGAGTATGATGATAGGGATAAATATAGAGAAGACAAAAAACTAAGAAAGTCTCACATCGATGCGGCTAACCAACGGGCTATGGAGATGCCCATCAATTGATATCAATGCAAGGAGTAAGGATTGCAATGCAACGAATGCACTAGGAGCTATAAGTGTATGAAAGCTCAATATGAAAACTAAGTGGGTGTGCATCTAATCCTATAATGAAAAATTCCCACTAGTATATGAAAGTGACAACATAGGAGACTCTCCATATGAAAAACATGGTGCTACTTTGAAGCACAAGTGTGGTAAAGGATACTAGCAATGCCCCTTCTCTCTTTGTTTATTTTTTTCTTTTTTCTTTCTTTTTTTTCTTTTTTTCTACTTTCTCTCTCATTGTTCGGAGTCTCATCCCGACTTGTGGGGGAATCATAGTCTCCATCATTCTTTCCTCACTGGGGCACTGCTCTAAAAATGAATAATGATGATCATCACACTTCTATTTACTTATAACTCAAAAGAAATAAAAATTGCAACTCGATACATATGCCAAAGTATGACTCTATATGAATGCCTCTAGCATTTACCAGGATGTGCAATGATCTAGCGTAACATGTATGAAAAATGATGAATGGTGGCTGAGCCACAACTACTATGTGAGCTATATGATCATGCAAAGCAATATGACAATGAATTCTCAAGTCATCAAACGGAAGCAGTGAAAGTTGCATGGAAATATATCTCGGAATGGCCATGGAAAAGCCATATTAGGTAGGTATGGTGGCAGTTTTGAGGAAGATATAATAAGGCTTATGTGTGATAGAGTGTATCATATCACGGGGTTTGGATGCACCTTGATAACCCACAAGTATAGGGGATCGCAACAGTTTTCAATAAGTAAGAGTGTCGAACCCAACGAGGAGCTAAAGGTAGAACAAATATTCCCTCAAGTTCTATCGACCACCGATACAACTCTACGCATGCTTGACGTTCGCTTTACCTAGAACAAGTATGAAACTAGAAGTACTTTGTAGGTGTTGTTGGATAGGTTTGCAAGATAATAAAGAGTACGTAATTAAAAAGTAGGGGCTGTTTAGATAAAGAAACAATAAAGTAAATATAGCGAGTGTGGAAAAGTGGTGGTAGGAGTTGCGAAATTGTCCCTTAAGAAATTGACTACTTTACTAGACCGATAGCAAGTATTATGTGGGAGAGGCCACTGCTAGCATGTCATCCCTGACTTGGAATTCTATGCACTTATGATTGGAACTATTAGCAAGCATCCACAACTACTAATGTTCATTAAGGTAAAACCCAACCATAGCATTAAGATATATTGGTCCCCCTTCAATCCTGTATGCATCAATTTCTATGCTAGGTTGAAGCTTCTGTCACTCTTGCCCTCCAATACATAGTCCTATCAACATACAACTAACCCTAGGGTGTGATCCACGCGCGCAATCATATGATGGGCACCAAAGGACAACAACATAACCACAAGAAAATTAAATCAATCATAGCAATTCATCAACCACCGATAGGACAACGAAAATCTACTCAAACATCTTAGGATGGCAACACATCATTGGATAATAATATGAAGCATAAAGCACCATGTTCAAGTAGAGGGTACAGCGGGTTGCGGGAGAGTGGACCGCTGTAGATAGAGGGGGGAAGGTGATGGAGATGTTGGTGAAGATGGCGGAGGTGTTGGTGTAGATTGCGGTGATGATGATGGCCCCGATGGCACTCCGGTGCCACCGGAAGCGAGGGAGAGAGAGCCCCCCTCCTTCTTCTTCTTCCTTGACCTCCTCCCTAGATGGGAGAAGGGTTTCCCCTCTGGTCCATGGCCTCCATGGCATGGGAGGGGCGAGAGCCCCTCCGATATTCGATCTATCTCTCTGTCTCTCTCTGTTTCTGCGTTCTCAGATTCTTCCCTTTCACCGTTTCTTATATTCCTGAAGATCCGTAACTCCGATTTGGCTGAAATTTTGACACAATCTCTATCCGGAAATTAGCTTTCTTGCGGCCAAAGAAGGGCACCAACCGCCTTACGGGGTGGCCACGAGGGTCAGGGGCGCGCCTGACACCCTGGGGCGCGCCCCCTACCTTGTGGTCCCCTCGAGCATCGTCTCGCGTGGATTCTTCTTCCCAAAAATCATATATATTCCAAAAAAATCTCCGTCAGTTTTTATTCCGTTTGGACTCCATTTGATATGGATATTCTGCGAAACAAAAAACATGCAACAAACAGGAACTGACACTGGGCACTGGATCAATATGTTAGTCCCAAAAATAGTTTAAAAAGTTGCCAAAAAGTATATGAAAGTTGAATAATATTGGCATGGAACAATCAAAAATTATAGATACGACGGAGACGTATCAGCATCCCCAAGCTTAATTCCTGCTCGTCCTCGAGTAGGTAAATGATAAAAATGATAATTTTTGATGAGGATGCTACCTAGCAAAATCTTGATCACATATCTAATCATGGCATGAATATTAAGACACGAGTGATTCAAAGCAATATTCTATCATTTGACATAAAAACAATAATACTTCAAGCCTACTAATAAAGCATTCATGTCTTTTGAAAATAACATGGCCAAAGAAAGTTATCCCTACAAAATCATATAGTCTAGCTATGCTCCATCTTCACCACACAAAATATTCAAATCATGCACAACCCCGATGACAAGCCAAGCAATTGTTTCATACTTTTGACGTTCTCAAACCTTTTCAACTTTCACGCAATACATGAGAGTGAGCCATGGACATAGCACTTTAGGTGGAATAGAATATGATGGTGGAGAAGACAAAAAGGAGAAAGTCTCACATCAACTAGGCGTATCAACGGGCTATGGAGATGCCCATTAATAGATATCAATGTGAGGAGTAGGGATTGCCATGCAACGGATGCACTAGAGCTATAAGTGTTGGGGAACGTAGCAGAAATTCAAAATTTTCCTACGTGTCACCAAGATCTATCTATGGAGAGACCAGCAACGAGGGGAAGGAGAGTGCATCTACATACCCTTGTAGATCGCTAAGCGGAAGCGTTCAAGAGAACGGGTTTGATGGAGTCGTACTCGTCGTGATTCAAATCACCGACGATCCTAGTGCCGAACGGACGGTACCTCCGCGTTCAACACACGTACAGCCCGATGACGTCTCCCACGCCTTGATCCAGCAAGGAGAGAGGGAGAGGTTGAGGAAGACTCCATCCAGTAGCAGCACAACGGCGTGGTGGTGGTGGAGGAGCGTGGCAATCCTGCAGAGCTTCGCCAAGCACTACGGGAGAGGAGGAGGTGTTGGAGAAGGGAGAAGGAGACAACCAAAGGCATGGGGTGAAAAGCCCTCCTTCCTCCACTATATATAGGAGGGCCTAGGGGGGGCGCCGGCCCTAGGAGATCCAATCTCCTAGGGGGGCGGCGGCCAAGGGAGGTTTCCCTCCCCCCCAAGGCACCTAGGAGGTGCCTTACCCCTTTGGGACTCTTCCCTAGGGTTCCCCCCAACCCTAGGCGCATGGGCCCTAGGGGGAAGTGGCGCCCCAGCCCACTTTGGGCTGGATCCCTTCCCATTTCAGCCCATGGGACCCTCCGGGATAGGTGGCCCCACCCGATGGACCCCCGGGACCCTTCCGGTGGTCCCGGTACAATACCAATAACCCCGAAACTTGTCCCGATGGCCGAAATAGGACTTCCTATATATAAATCTTTACCTCCGGACCATTCCGGAACTCCTCGTGACGTCTGGGATCTCATCCGGGACTCCGAACAACATTCAGTAACCACATACAAACTTCCTTTATAACCCTAGCGTCATCGAACCTTAAGTGTGTAGACCCTACGGGTTCGGGAGACATGCAGACATGACCGAGACGTTCTCCGGTCAATAACCAACAGCGGGATCTGGATACCCATGTTGGCTCCCACATGTTCCACGATGATCTCATCGGATGAACCACGATGTCAAGGACTTAATCAATCCCGTATACAATTCCCTTTGTCTATCGGTACGATACTTGCCCGAGATTCGATCGTCGGTATCCTGATACCTTGTTCAATCTCGTTACCGGCAAGTCTCTTTACTCGTTCCGTAACACATCATCCCGTGATCAACTCCTTGATCACATTGTGCACATTACGATGATGTCCTACCGAGTGGGCCCAGAGATACCTCTCCGTACACGGAGTGACAAATCCCAGTCTTCGATTCGTGCCAACCCAACAGACACTTTCGGAGATACCCGTAGTGTACCTTTATAGCCACCCAGTTACGTTGTGACGTTTGGCACACCCAAAGCACTCCTACGGTATCCGGGAGTTGCATAATCTCATGGTCTAAGGAAATGATACTTGACATTAGAAAAGCTTTAGCATACGAACTACACGATCTAGTGCTATGCTTAGGATTGGGTCTTGTCCATCACATCATTCTCCTAATGATGTGATCCCGTTATCAACGACATCCAATGTCCATGGTCAGGAAACCCTAACTATCTATTGATCAATGAGCTAGTCAACTAGAGGCTTACTAGGGACATGGTGTTGTCTATGTATCCACACATGTATCTGAGTTTCCTATCAATACAATTCTAGCATGGATAATAAATGATTATCATGAAAAAGGAAATATAATAATAACTTATTTATTATTGCCTCTAGGGCATATTTCCAACAGTCTCCCACTTGCACTAGAGTCAATAATCCAGTACACATCGATATGTGATTAACACTCGAGGTCACATCCCCATGTGACTAACACCCAAAGAGTTCTGGGTTTGATCATGTTATGCTTGTGAGAGAGGTTATAGTCAATGGGTCTAAAACATTCAGATCCGTATGTACTTCGCAAATTTCTATGTCATCTTGTAGATGCAACTACTACGCTACATTTGGAGCTATTCCAAATAACTGTTCTACTTGGAGCTATTCTAAATTGTTGCTCCATTATACGTATCCGGTATCTCTACTCAAAGCTATCCGGATAGGTGTTAAGCTTGCATCGACGTAACTCTTTACGTCGAACTCTTTATCACCTCCATAACCGAGAAACATATCCTTATTCCTCCAAGGATAATTTTGACCGCTATCTGGTGATTTACTCCTAGATCACCTTCGTACCCTCTAGCCAGACATGTGGCAAGGCACACATCAGGTGCGGTACACAGCATAGCATACTGTAGAGCCTATGTCTTAAGCATAGGGGACGACATTCATCCTTTCTCTTTCTTCTGCCATGGTCGAGCTTTAAGTCTTAACTTCATACCTTACAACTCAGGCAAGAACTCCTTCTTTGACTGATCCATCTTGAACACCTTCAAGATCATGTCAAGGTATGTTCTCATTTGGAAGTACCATTAAGCGTTTTGATCTATCCTTATAGATCTTGATGCTCAATGTTCAAGTAGCTTAATCCAGGCTTTCCATTGAAAAACACTTTCCAAATAACCCTATATGCTTTCCACAAATTCTACGTCATTTCTGATCTACGATATGTCAACAACATATATTCATCAGAAATTCTATAGTGCTTCCACTCACTTCTTTGGAAATACAAGTTTCTCATAAACTTTGTATATACCAAAATCTTTGATCATCTCATCAAAGCATACATTCCAACTCCGAGATTCTTACTCCAGTCCTTAGAAGGACAACTGGAGCTTTGCACACTTGTTAGCATCTTTCAGGATTGACAAAACCTTCCGATTGTATCACATACAACCTTTCCTCAAAAACGTCGAGGAAACAATGTTTTGACATCCTATCTGCAAGATTTCATAAATAATGCAGTAATCGCTAACATAATTCCAACAGACTCTTAGCATCACTACGTGTGGAAAGTCTCATCGTAGTCAACTCCTTGAACTTGTCGGGAAACTTCTTAACGACAAGTCGAGCTTTCTTAATGGTGACATTTACCATTATTGTCCGTCTTCCTTTTAAAATCCATCTGCACTCAACAGCCTTACGACCATCGAGCTGTTCTGCCAAAGTCTACACTTTGTTTTCATACATGGATCCTCTCTCAGATTTTATGGCCTCGAGCCATTTATCGGAATCCGGGCCCACCATCGCTTCTCCATAGCTCGTAGGTTCATTGCTGTCTAGCAACATGACTTCCAAGACAGAATTACGTACCACTCTGAAGTAGTACGCATCCTTGGCATCCCACGAGGTTTGGTAGTGACTTGATCCGAAGTTTCATGATCACTATCATAAGCTTCCACTTCAATTGGTGTAGGTGCCATAGGAACAACTTCCTGTGCCCTGCCACACACTAGTTGAAGAGACGGTTCAATAACCTCATCAAGTCTCCACCATCCTCCCACTCAATTCTTTCGAGAGAAACTTTTCCTCGAGAAAGGACCCGATTCTAGAAACAATCCCTTATTGCTTTCGGACCTGAGACAGGAGGTATACCCAACTGTTTTGGGTGTCCTATGAAGATGCATTTTCCGCTTTGGGTTCGAGCTTATCAGCCTGAAACTTTTCCACATAAGCGTCGCAGCCCCAAACTTTTAAGAAATGACAGCTTAGGTTTCTCTAAACCATAGTTCATACGGTGTCATCTCATCGGAATTACGTGGTGCCCTATTTAAAGTGAATGTGGTTGTCTTTAATGCCTAACCCATAAACTATCGTGGTAATTCGATAAGAGACATCATGGTATGCATCATATCCAATAGGGTGCAGTTATGATGTTCGGACACACCATCACACTATAGTGTTCCAGGCTGTATTAGTTGTGAAACAATTTCCACAATGTCTTAATTCTGTGCCAAACTCGTAATTCAGATATTCATCTCTATGATCATATCATAGATATTTTATCCTCTTGTCATGATGATCTTTCAACTTCACCCTGAAATTACTTGAACCTTTCAATAATTCAGACTCGTGATTTATCAAGTAAATATACTCAACATCTACTCAAATCATCTGTGAAGTAAGAACATAACGATATCCACTACATGCCTCAGCACTCATTGGACTGCACACATCAAAATGTATTACTTCCAACAAATTGCTTTCTAGTTCCATTTTACTGAAAACGAGGCTTTCAGTCATCTTGCCCATGTGGTATGATTTGCATGTCTCAAGTGATTCAAAATCAAGTGAGTCCAAACGGTCCATTTGCATGGAGTTTCTTCATGCATATACACCAATAGACATGGTTCGCATGCCTCAAACTTTTCAAAACGAGTGAGCCCAAAGATCCATCAACATGGAGCTTCTTCATGCGTTTTATACCGATATGACTTACGTGGCAGTGCCACAAGTAGGTGGTACTATCATTACTATCTTTTTGGCATGAACATGTGTATCACTATGATCGAGATTCAATAAACCATTCATTTTAGGTGTAAGACCATTGAAGGTATTATTCAAATAAACAGAGTAACCATTATTCTCCTTAAATGAATAACCGTATCACGATAGACATAATCCAATCATGTCTATGCTCAACGCAAACACCAAATAACAATTACTTAGGTTTTAATACCAATCTCGATGGTAGAGGGAGCGCGCGATGCTTGATCATATCAACCTTGGAAACACTTCCAACACATATCGTCAGCTCACCTTTAGCTAGTCTCCGTTTATTCTGTAGCTTTTATTTTGAGTTACTAACACTTAGCAACCGAACCGGTACCTAATACCCTGGTGCTACTAGGAGTACTAGTAAAGTACACATCAACACAATGTATATCCAATATACTTCTATCGACCTTGCCAGCCTTCTCATCTACCAAGTATCTAGGGTAATTCTGCTCCAGTGGCTGTTCCCCTTATTACAGAAGCACTTAGTCTCGGGTTTGGGTTCAACCTTGGGTTTCTTCACTAGAGCAGCAGCTGATTTGCCGTTTCATGAAGTATCCCTTCTTGCCCTTGTCCTTCTTGAAACTAGTGGTTTCACTAACCATCAACAATTGATGCTCCTTCTTGATTTCTACTTTTGTGGTGTCAAACATCGCGAATATCTCAAGGATCATCATATATGTCCCTGATATATTATAGTTCATCACGAAGCTCTAGCAGCTTGGTGGTAATGACTTCGGAGAAACATCACTATCTCATCTGGAAGATCAACTCCCACTCGATTCAAGCGATTGTTGTACTCAGAAAATCTGAGCACAAGTTCAACAATTGAGCTTTTCTCCCTTAGTTTGCAGGCTAAGAAAATCGTCGGAGGTCTTATACCTCTTGACGTGGGCATGAGCCTGAAATCCCAATTTCAGCCCTCGAAACATCTCATATGTTCCGCGACGTTTCAAAAACGTCTTCGGTGCCTCAACTCTAAACCGTTTAACTGAACTATCACGTAGTTATCAAAACGTGTATGTCAGATGTTCGCAACATCCACAGATGACGTTCGAGGTTCAGCACACTGAGCGGTGCATTAAGGACATAAGCCTTCTATTAAGCAATGAGGACAATCCTCAGTTTACGGACCTAGTCTGCATAATTGCTACTATCAACTTTCAACTAAATTTTCTCTAGGAACATATCTAAACAGTAGAACTATAGCGTGAGTTACGACATAATTTGCAAAGTCCTTTTGACTATGTTCAGGATAATTAAGTTCATCTTATGAACTCCCACTCAGATAGACATCCCTCTAGTCATCTAAGTGATTACATGATCCGAGTCAACTAGGCCATGTCCGATCATCACGTGAGACGGACTAGTCAACATCGGTGAACATCTTCATGTTGATCGTATCTGCCATACGACTCATGCTCGACCTTTCGGTCTTCTGTGTTCTGAGGCCGTGTCTGTACATGCTAGGCTTGTCAAGTCAACCTAAGTGTTTGCATGTGTAAATCTGTCTTACACCCATTGTATGTGAACGTTTGAATCAAACACCCGATCATCACGTGGTGCATTGAAACGACGAACTGTCGCAACGGTGCACAGTTAGGGGGAACACTTTCTTGAAATTTTAATGAGGGATCATCTTATTTACTACCGTCGTTCTAAGCAAATAAGATGTATAAACATGATAAACATCACATGCAATCAAATAGTGACATGATATGGCCATCATCACTTTGCTCCTTTTGATCTCCATCTTCGGGGCTCCATGATCATCATCGTCACCGGCATGACACCATGATCTCCATCATCATGATCTCCATCATCGTGTCTCCATGAAGTTGCCTCGCCAACTATTACTTCTACTACTACAGCTAACGGTTAGCAATAAAGTAAAGTAATTACATGACGTTTATGTTGACACGCAGGTCATAAATAAATTAAGACAACTCCTATGGCTCCTGCCGGTTGTCATATTCATCGACATGCAAGTCGTGATTCCTATTACAAGAACATGATCAATCTCATACATCACATATATCATTCATCACATCCTTTTGGCCATATCACATCACATAGCATACCCTGCAAAAACAAGTTAGACGTCCTCTAATTGTTGTTTGCATGTTTTACGTGGCTGCTATGGGTTTCTAGCAAGAACGTTTCTTACCTACGCAAAAACCACAACGTGATATGCCAATTGCTATTTACCCTTCATAAGGACCCTTTTCATCGAATCCGATCCGACTAAAGTGGGAGAGACAGACACCCGCTAGCCACCTTATGCAACTAGTGCATGTCAGTCGGTGGAACCAGTCTCACGTAAGAGTACGTGTAAGGTCGGTCCGGGCCGCTTCATCCCACGATGCCGCCAAATCAAGATAAGACTAGTAATGGCAAGCATATTGAACAAAATCAACGCCCACAACTACTTTGTGTTCTACTCGTGCATAGAAACTACGCATAGACCTAGCTCATGATGCCACTGTTGGGGAACGTAGCAGAAATTCAAAATTTTCCTGCGTGTCACCAAGATCTATCTATGGAGAGACCAGCAACGAGGGGAAGGAGAGTGCATCTACATACCCTTGTAGATCGCTAAGCGGAAGCGTTCAAGAGAACGGGGTTGATGGATTCGTACTCGTCGTGATTCAAATCACCGATGATCCTAGTGCCGAACGGACGGTACCTCCGCGTTCAACACACGTATAGCCCGACGACGTCTCCCACGCCTTGATCCAGCAAGGAGAGAGGGAGAGGTTGAGGAAGACTCCATCCAGCAGCAGCACAACGGCGTGGTGGTGGTGGAGGAGCGTGGCAATCCTGCAGGGCTTCGCCAAGCACTACGGGAGAGGAGGAGGTGTTGGAGAAGGGAGAAGGAGACAACCAAAGGCATGGGGTGAAAAGCCCTCCTTCCTCCACTATATATAGGAGGGCCTAGGGGGGGGGCGCCAGCCCTAGGAGATCCAATCTCCTAGGGGGCGGCGGCCAAGGGAGGTTTCCCTCCCCCCAAGGCACCTAGGAGGTGCCTTACCCCTTTGGGACTCTTCCCTAGGGTTCCCCCCAACCCTAGGCGCATGGGCCCTAGGGGGAAGTGGCGCCCCAGCCCACTTTGGGCTGGATCCCTTCCCATTTCAGCCCATGGGACCCTCCGGGATAGGTGGCCCCACCCGGTGGACCCCCGGGACCCTTCCGGTGGTCCCGGTACAATACCGATAACCCCGAAACTTGTCCCGATGGCCGAAATAGGACTTCCTATATATAAATCTTTACCTCCGGACCATTCCGGAACTCCTCGTGACGTCCGGGATCTCATCCGGGACTCCGAACAACATTCGGTAACCACATACAAACTTCCTTTATAACCCTAGCGTCATCGAACCTTAAGTGTGTAGACCCTACGGGTTCGGGAACCATGCAGACATGACCGAGACGTTCTCCGGTCAATAACCAACAGCGGGATCTGGATACCCATGTTGGCTCCCACATGCTCCACGATGATCTCATCGGATGAACCACGATGTCAAGGACTTAATCAATCCCGTATGCAATTCCCTTTGTCCATCGGTACGATACTTGCCCGAGATTCGATCGTCGGTATCATGATACCTTGTTCAATCTCGTTACCGGCAAGTCTCTTTACTCGTTCCGTAACACATCATCCCGTGATCAACTCCTTGATCACATTGTGCACATTATGATGATGTTCTACCGAGTGGGCCCAGAGATACCTCTCCGTCACACGGAGTGACAAATCCCAGTCTCGATTCGTGCCAACCCAACAGACACTTTCGGAGATACCCGTAGTGTACCTTTATAGCCACCCAGTTACGTTGTGACGTTTGGCACACCCAAAGCATCCTACGGTATCCGGGAGTTGCACAATCTCATGGTCTAAGGAAATGATACTTGACATTAGAAAAGCTTTAGCATACGAACTACACGATCTAGTGCTATGCTTAGGATTGGGTCTTGTCCATCACATCATTCTCCTAATGATGTGATCCTGTTATCAACGACATCCAATGTCCATGGTCAGGAAACCGTAACCATCTATTGATCAACGAGCTAGTCAACTAGAGGCTTACTAGGGACATGGTGTTGTCTATGTATCCACACATGTATCTGAGTTTCCTATCAATACAATTCTAGCATGGATAATAAACGATTATCATGAACAAGGAAATATAATAATAACTTATTTATTATTGCCTCTAGGGCATATTTCCAACAATAAGTATATGAAAGCTCAAACTGAAACTAAGTGGGTGTGCATCCAACTTGCTTGCTCATGAAGACCTAGGGCATTTGAGGAAGCCCATCGTTGGAATATACAAGCCAAGTTCTATAATGAAAATTCCCACTACTATATGAAAGTGATAACTCAAGAGACTCTCTATATGAAGAACATGGTGCTACTTTGAAGCACAAGTGTGGTAAAAGGATAGTAACATTGCCCCCTTTTTTTGTGGGCTTCTTTGGCCCCCTTTTTTTATTTAGGCTTCTTTGGCCTCTCTTTATTTGGGGGCAATGCTCTAATAGTGATGATCATCACACTTTTATTTACTTACAACTCAATATTACAAATCGATACTAGAACAAAGATATAACTCTATATGAATGCCTCCGGCGGTGTACCGGGATGTGCAATGATCTAGCGTAGCAATGACATCAAAAAACGGACAAGCCATGAAAACATCATGCTAGCTATCTTACGATCATGCAAAGCAATATGACAATGAATGCTCAAGTCATGTATATGATGATGATGGAAGTTGCATGGCAATATATCTCGGAATGGCTATGGAAATGCCATAATAGGTAGGTATGGTGGCTGTTTTGAGGAAGGTATATGGTGGGTTTATGGTACCGGCGAAAGTTGCGCGGTACTAGAGAGGCTAGCAATGATGGTAGGGTGAGAGTGCATATAATCCATGGACTCAACATTAGTCATAAAGAACTCACATACTTATTGCAAAAATCTATTAGTCATCGAAACAAAGTACTACGCGCATGCTCCTAGGGGGATAGATTGGTAGGAAAAGACCATCGCTCGTCCCCGACCGCCACTCATAAGGAAGATAATCAATAAACATCTCATGCTCCGACTTCGTTACATAACGGTTCACCATACGTGCATGCTACGGGACTTGCAAACCTCAACACAAGTATTTCTCAATTTCACAATTACTCAACTAGCACGACTCTAATATCACCATCTTTTTATCGAAAAACTATTGCAAGGAATCAAACATATCATATTCAGCGATCTACAAGTTTTATGTAGGATTTTATGACTAACCATGTGAATGACCAATTCCTGTCATCTCTCTAAACAAATATAAGTGAAGCAAGAGAGTTCAATTCTTTCTACAAAAGATATGCCCACGCTCTAACAAATATAAGTGAAGCAAAAGAGCATTCTACAAATGGCGGTTTTCTATGTAAAGAGAAACAGGCAATCAAAACTTGTAACATCCCAAAATTCTAAATTTTGGAATGTTATATTAAATAAATAATTGTGATTGTTTGTTTGATTTTTGTGTGATTGGTTGTGTGAAACTGAGTGGAAATTGAAACTTTTGAAAGTTGATTGAGAGGGAATAAAAGGACTTTCCCAAAACTTTCATCTTGCATTTGGATCTCCCTGAGTTCAAATTCATTACAAAACCCTAGAGTGAAGATAATATGACGTCTTCCATTTAAAGAAATGAAAAGAGGTTTGAAAATGATTTGAATTTCCATTTGAAATATTTTAAATTTAGAAACTTTAAGCAACTCAATGAGTTCATGTGGGAAGATAAAATGACTTCTTCATATTTGAAGAAAGAGAGTTGGAAGTTTCAAAGAAATAAATTGTAAGTCACTTTGAAGTTATTTGAAACTCATTTTCCATTTGAAGTTGTTTGAAATTCCAAATTCAAATCCAATTGGGAGTTAGTTGAGTTTCTTTTCAAAATATTTTTCTCCTAAAAATAAATAAATGGAAATAAGGGTAAAATGATTCCCTTCAATAGAAAATTAGGGGAAAATAAATTTGAAATCATTTTGCTATTTAAAAAATGATTTTATTGATTTTAAATGCAATAGTAGCACTGTTTGACTTTTATGAATTTTTTTGGAATTTATTTGAACTTCGAAAATAGTACATCTTATTCTTGGTATTTTTCTGAGAATTTTGATATATAATATGCCTATGTAATTTTTTTCCGCTACAGTTTTCCTCCATGTGTTCTTTTAAAACACACACACACACACACCACCTGGACCGAGGCCAGTTCGGCCCAGGAACACCCCGCGGCCCAGCCAGCCGCTAGCCAACTTCGGCCCAGGAGCCAACCGCGCCCGACTGGTCGACCGGCCCAGCCCCGCGCCCGAGAGCCAGCGCTCGCTCGCTACCCGCCGCGGCCACTGACCCATGGGCACCACTTCCCAGCTCGTCCCCAACCTCCCACACTGCTTGGGATGAGCACGCTGCGCGCCGCCCGAACCCGCCGGTCGCTTCCCTCGCTCGAATGAGGCTCATCCGCAGTCTCCGCAGCCTCTTCTCGCACCTATAAATTCCCCCGACTCCCCTCGTTCGATTTTGCCACTCCGTAATGACCCACGCCGCTCACAGCCGCCGCCTTCGTCGTTTGGATCTCGCTCGACGGAGCTACGTAGCCGGTCCGTTCTGCCGTCCGTAAGACTGCGTAGACCCCGTTCTTCTTTGTCAATTGACTCCCCGCGTCGAGGCGCATCTGATTGACAAAATTTTGCCGCCTAGGTCGCACCAGAGACGCCGCCCCGACACGCCGCGCTCTCGCCGGAGCACCGGAGCTCCGCCGCTTCCCTCCGCTCGTCGCTGGCCACCCCACCGCCTGCCGACCCCACCAGCACGCCGCCCACTCCGCGCCCGGTATCCCCGACCCCTTCGCCGCCGCTGCGGACCGCCGGAGACGCCGCCCTGTCCGTTGTCCGCCGCCTGACGCCAGCGTCGCTGCCCCTGTTCGCCGTCCTCGCTCACTATGAGCCACTGCCCCGTTCGCTTAGTTTAGGTTTTTTTATATTTGGATTAGATCGGTTAACCACAGGCTTTAGTAAACCGTTCGGTTTACTCAAACCGATCTCCGGTTTAATTTTTTTCTAGCCGTCGCCACTGTTTTGCCTAAGTTACGACCGTTCGCCGAATAGCTTCCGCAGCGAATGCTGCTCGGCCAGTAGGAAGCCGCCACATGGCCAGGGACCTGGTCGTGAATAAAACTTTCACAGTCAAGTCCCTGTAAATTTTAGTTTAGCCCCTAAACTTCGGATAGCCACAACTTTTTAACCTTGATCCAAATTCGACGAAACCAGCGACAAAATGTTCGTCTCGAATAGCTCTATCCAGAAAACCAACTTTGAAAACTTTTGGCCAAATTCAAATTTGAACTTTATTCAGATTTGAATTCAAACTTTAATTGGCCATATCTCCTAAACCGTAGCTCCAAATAGGTTGATTCTTTTTGCACCGTGTCACCGTTGCCAAACCCTATCACTTGGACCTATCTCACGATATTTTTCACACATTAGGATCTGTCCATAGTAGTTTTACTCGTATGCCTAGTATGCACTATGGTCCACATCACATCTTTGCACCCTATGTCACATGTTGTTTTGCACTTAGGATATTTCCATGCTAGTTAAGTGTGTTGAATGTTCATTTGGTTTTTCCAAGAACTTTTGCTTTGCATGTTCTTCTTGGTTCTCTAAAATGATTGCTTATGTGAGTGCAATGTTTGACTTCATAGATTTTCATCAGAGAGTGATGAATAGTTCTATTAAGTAAATTCCTGAGAGCGATATAATCTTCATCAACTATTACCAGGCAAGTTCACATTTGACCATTCTTCCAATTACCTATGTTTATATGATGCACTTAGTCCTTTTGTGGTAGGATTGCATGGTAGGATTTATTGTTGCCAGATGGCTATGCCGTTACCTAGTAGTTCATTTGAGGTAGGTCTGATCTATACAACCTTGTCACCACCGTGTAAGTTTATTTCTGCCTCGCAAATGTAGACGTGGATTGGGTAGTGTTCATGGTGAGACATGAGTGACAAAATAGTAATCAGGACCAAGACTTGTAAATGAACTACCTGGGCGGTATTTTGTTTGAATGGTGGTGAAGTACAGTGGGAGCATGCATGGTTAATCCATGGTGGTGCACCACTAGTGGTCGGCCGCCCAGGCTCAAAGAGATCAATCGTATTCTCATGTCTAGAAGCTTACGTGTGCAGCCACAAGCCAATATGGGCTCTGGCTTAGTTGAGTAGTTAGTGTGACCCCTTCCGGGATGGGCTAGCAGATGTAGAATGATGTAGGTGTACCGGCCTATCCGTGGGTTCATTAGGCACCCCAGGCTTTACACTTTATGCTTCCGGCTCGTATGTTGTGTGGAATTGTGAGCGGATAACAATTTCACACAGGAAACAGCTATGACCATGATTACGCCAAGCTATTTAGGTGAGACTATAGAATACTCAAGCTTAATCGATTAGCCGTGTCCCCGGTTACGGACAACTTGAGCATCTAGTAGTGGAAATGCTGGGAGATCTCATCACTCTTAATTAAAGAGTTGGGTTTTAAATGAAACTTTGGGAATGGATTAAGTTGGGTTTACCAACTCATCCTATGCTATACTGTAGTGGCAGAATAATATCTTTTATTCTAGGGAAAAACTAGCTTTATGCAAAAACTAAACTTAGAGCTTTCCACCAGCCAAATTGCATGTACAATAGGTTCATTATTCTTATGATGTGACTTGCCAGTATATTCAATGTACTGACCTACAGGGCTGCAACGTCTTATGTTACAGGAATTTTTTTACGATGAGTAAGAGTTACGTTGTAGGGTTGCGGTCTACACTCAACTTGCTGTTGGCGTTGATGGACTCCACACCCTTATGTTTGTTTCCGCTGAGACTTATGAGGTATATATCAGTTTTACTTTATTTATACATGTGATTGCACTTTGATATATACATTGATGTACTGTGTGTGCCAGCATATCGATCCAGGGGTGGCACGGATACACAGAGGCTTGACCGATTGAGGTCGGGTCGCTACAAAACTTCAAATGATATAAGTGAAGCACATGAAGCATTCTATAAGGCCCATACTCAAAAGATATAAGTGAAGTGCATAGAGCATTCTATAAATCAACCAAGGACTATTTCATACCAGCATGGTGCATAAAAGAAAAATGAAAACTAAATGCAAAAGACGCTCCAAGATTGCACATATCGCATGAACGAAACGAATCCGAAAACATACCGATACTTGTTGAAGAAAGAGGGGATGCCTCCCCAGCATCCCCAAGCTTAGACGCTTGAGTCTCCTTGAATATTTACTTGGGGTGCCTCGGGAATCCCCAAGCTTGAGCTCTTGCCTCTCTTCCCTCTTCTCACATCAAGACCCTCTCGATCATCGAACACTTCATCCACACAAAACTTCAACAGAAAACTCGGTAAGATCCGTTAGTATAATAAAGCAAATCACCACTATAAGTACTGTTGCAAACCAATTCATATTTTGTTTTTGCAGTGTGTCTACTGTAATATAACTTTTTCATGGCTTAATCCACTAATATGAATCGATAGTTTCATCAAAACAAGCAAACTATGCATCAAAAACAGAATCTGTCTAAAACAGAAGAGTCTGTAATAATTTGAACATTCACCATACTTCTGATACTTGAAAAATTCTAAAAAAATTAGGAAAAATAAAAAAATTGTATAGGAAGACAGTGCAAAAAGAATCAGAACCATTTGACGTTCCAGATAAAAATGTAAAATCGCGCACTACAGCCAAAGTTTCTGTCCTGCACCGTACAAACCATCAAGCAAATGTAAACATCCTAAAGGCAAACCTTGGCACATTATTTTTATAATACAATGGAATTGTACAAGGGGATAATTATTTTTATTGAAAAGTTTCTATAATCAAGATTCACAAAGTTGTCGTGAGCATGAATAAAGTTCAAGGAGCTCTCCCACTTCAACAGTGCTTGTGTTTCTCACTTTCACTTTCCTTTTTGAAAAGTTTTGGGTTCCCCTCTTTATTTTTGTTGTTTTTAAACTATATGAAAGCACTCAACAGAAATAAATGACTCTCTAAAATTTCCGGGTTGTCTCCCTAGCAGCACTTTCTTTAAAGCCATTAAGCTAGGCATATAGTCCTCAAGTAGTGAATCCACCCGGATCCCAAGGTATATCAAAGCCAATTTTAATTAACAATGATTTGTAATTTAGTAGTGAGCACAAAGCAACATATATCAAGCAATGACGAAGTCTAACTCTCTTCCTATGCATCGGCATGTCATAAAAAAACAATTCATGCACACAAAGTAAAGGCCAATGCATAGTATAAACAGTTTCTTGCAATTTTATCATGTTGGAAACATAGAGAGGTGGAGATATAGTTCCTCTCTCATAATAATTGCAAGTATGAGCAGCAAGCACATGCATATTATATTCATCAAAATCATCATGTGCAACGGTAAAAGGCAACCCATCAATATAATCCTTAATAAGTGCAAACTTCTCCGATATAGTATAATCGGGAGAATTCAAAAAGATAATAGGACTATCATGCGTGGGTGCAATAGCAATAACTTCATGTTTAACATAAGGAACTATAGCAAGTTCATCTCCATAAGCATAATTCATATTGGCATCTTGGCCATAAGCATAGCAAGAATCATCAAAAAGGGATATTTCAAGAGAATCAATGGGATCATAACAGTCATCATAGCAATCATCCTTCGGTAAGCACGAAGGGGAATTAAACAATGTATGAGTTTAAGAGTTACTCTCATTAGAAGGTGGGCACGGGTGATCAATCCGCTCTTCCTCCTTTTGTTCTTCGCTCTCCTCCTCATCTTTTTCATCCAATGAGCTCACGGTGTCATCAACTTCTTCTTCCATAGATTCCTGCAAAATATTAGTCTCTTCTTGGACAGCGGAGACTTTCTTAATAAGTGCATTAATCTCATAATTGTATTCATAATTCTCATAGCAATATTTGAGGATAGCTAAATTTTCAGATCTATAACAAGCATCATCAATATCATCAAACTCTTTAAACATAGATTCAATTTCATAAGCACCCATAAAAGCAACAAATTCTTCTATTTGTTCCACATCCTAGTAATCATATATACCATTAGCATAAGAAGCTAAGGTTTCATTATCATTAAAGTTACATGAAAAGGGAAGGTGTGGAGTCTTCACCTTAGAGCAACAAGTATAATCATATCTCAAGCATAGTTGCCTAGCATACCAATTCAATATATGAATTTGATCCCATAATAGTTTCCCTTTTTGTGTCAAGCGGTAATCCCTAAAGTATTTGCGTTGATCCAACGTTACTCCCATTACATAATTGAATGGGGTTTTCTCAGGATTATTAAAGTAGTACATAATATCTTTCACATAACCAGCATCGAGGGTTTTAGGAGGTTCCCCATCTCCATGAGCAGAAAGTACACCTAATTTTTTTGGTATTTCGTGTTCCATATCCATAACTAAAGATAGAGAACAACTAAGAACAGCAAATAAAAATTACTTAGTGATAAAGCAAACAAGCACACACGAGAATATTCACCCCACGCTATTGCTCCCCGGCAACGGCGCCAGAAAAAGGTCTTGATAACCCACAAGTATAGGGGATCGCAACAGTTTTCGATAAGTAAGAGTGTCGAACCCAACGAGGAGCTAAAGGTAGAACAAATATTCCCTCAAGTTCTATCGACCACCGATACAACTCTACGCACGCTTGACGTTCGCTTTACCTAGAACAAGTATGAAACTAGAAGTACTTTGTAGGTGTTGTTGGATAGGTTTGCAAGATAATAAAGAGTAATTAATTAAAAAGTAGGGGCTGTTTACATAAAGAAACAATAAAGTAAATATAGCGAGTGTGGAAAAGTGGTGGTAGGAGTTGCGAAATTGTCCCTTAAGAAATTGACTACTTTACTAGACCGATAGCAAGTATTATGTGGGAGAGGCCACTGCTAGCATGTCATCCCTAACTTGAAATTCTATGCACTTATGATTGGAACTATTAGCAAGCATCCGCAACTACTAATGTTCATTAAGGTAAAACCCAACCATAGCATTAAGATATATTGGTCCCCCTTCAATCCCGTATGCATCAATTTCTATGCTAGGTTGAAGCTTATGTCACTCTTGCCCTCCAATACATAGTCCTATCAACATACAACTAACCCTAGGGTGTGATCCACGCGCGCAATCATATGATGGGCAACAAAGGATAGCAACATAACCACAAGCAAATTAAATCAATCATAGCAATTCATCAACCACCGATAGGACAACGAAAATCTACTCAGACATCTTAGGATGGCAACACATCATTGGATAATAATATGAAGCATAAAGCACCATGTTCAAGTAGAGGGTACAGCGGGTTGCAGGAGAGTGGACCGCTGTAGATAGAGGGGGGGAAGGTGATGTTGATGTTTGTGAAGATGGCGGAGGTGTTGGTGTAGATCGCGGTGATGATGATGCCCCCCGGTGGCACTCCGGTGCCACCGGAAGCGAGGGGGAGAGAGCCCCCCTCCTTCTTCTTCTTCCTTGACCTCCTCCCTAGATGGGAGAAGGGTTTCCCCTATGGTCCATGGCCTCCATGGCATGGGAGGGGCGAGAGCCCCTCCGAGATTGGATCTATCTCTCTGTCTCTCTCTGTTTCTGCGTTCTCAGATTCTTCCCTTTCACCGTTTCTTATATTCCCGGAGATCCGTAACTCCAATTGGGCTGAAATTTTGACACGATCTCTATCCGGAAATTAGCTTTCTTGCGGCGAAAGAAGGGCACCAACCGCCTTACGGGGTGGCCACGAGGGTCAGGGGCGCGCCCCCCTACCTCGTGGGCCCCTCGAGCATCGTCTCGCGTGGATTCTTCTTCCCAAAAATCATATATATTCCAAAAAAAATCTCCGTCAGTTTTTATTCCGTTTGGACTCCGTTTGATATAGATATTCTGCGAAACAAAAAACATGCAACAAACAGGAACTGGCACTGGGCAGTGGATCAATATGTTAGTCCCAAAAATAGTATAAAAAGTTGCCAAAAAGTATATGAAAGTTGAATAATATTGGCATGGAACAATCAAAAATTATAGATACGACGGAGACGTATCACACCTGCGAAGTTTGCATCACATCTCGATGTGAGAAAGGGCAATGCATGGTACCGTAGAGGCTAGCAAATTGCGGAAAGGTAAGAGTACGTATAATCCATGGACTCACATTAGTCATAAAGAACTCATATACTTATTGCAAAAGTTTATTAGCCCTGAAATTAAAGTACTACTATGCATGACCCTAGGGGGATAGATTGGTAGGAAAAGACCATCACTCATGCCCGACCACCACTCATAAGGAAGACAATCAATAATAAACCATGCTCCAACTTCATAGCATAACGAGAGACTATACGCGCATGCTTTGGGAATCACAAACCTTAACACCAACGTTCTTACTAAACACAACCCTTTACTAGTACCTCCCACATATTCCATCTCTATATTGCAAAACTATTGCAAGGAATCAAAATATCATATTCAGTGATCCATAAGTTTTATGTAGGATTTTATGACTAACCATGCAATTTGACCAATTCATGTTGGCTCTCTAAATAGATATAAGTGAAGCATGAGAGTTTAATTATTTCTACAAAATATCATGCTCTAATAAATACAAGTGAAGAAAAAGAGCATTCTACAAACAACCTTTTTCTATGTGAAGAGAAACAGGCAATCCAAACTTCAAATGATATAAGTGAAGCACATGAAGCATTCTATAAAGCCACACTCAAAAGATATAAGTGAAGTGCAGAGAGAATTATACAAATCAACCATGGACTATCTCATACTAGCATGGTGCATAAAAGAAAAATCAAAACTAAATGCAAAAGACGCTCCAAGGTTTGCACATATCACGTGAACGAAACAAATCTGAAAACATACCGATACTTGTTGAAGAAAGATTGGATGCCTTCTGGGGCATACCCAAGATTAGACACTTTGAGTCTCCTTGAATATTTACTTGGGGTGCCTTGTGAATCCCCAAGCTTGAGCTCTTGCCTCTCCTCCTTCTCCTCACATCGAGACCTCCTCGATATTTGAACACTTCATCCACACAAAACTTAACCAAACTTTTAGTGCCGGGGTTAGTGAATATGGCAATGAAATCCCATCATGTACTGGTGTAACATTATTGTATAATTATAAGAAAACATTACCCACTGTATGCTATCACAATTATATGGCCCCAAGTCAAGGAGGCTTCAACAAGAATTCAAACATACGCAAATAATGAAGCTATAACAGCAATCTGTGAAAACAGGATAGTCTGTAAAGATTCGAACACCCACCATACTTATGTAACTCAAACAATTCTGAAAAATTAGGAGAAAATGAACATTTTTTTATAGAAAGACAGTACAAAAAGTTTTAGAACCGTTTGATGTTCTAGTAAAAAATGTAAAATCGAGCACTACAACCAAAGTTTCTGTTTTGCACCGCACAAACAAACAAGCAATTTAATCATCCTAAAGGCAAACCTTGGCACATTATTTTTATAATACAATGGAATTGTACAAGGGGATAATTATTTTTGTGAGAATCTTCATGAAAAATTCTACATTGTTTCCATGAGCATGAACACAAGTGTTCAAGGTCGACCCTCACTTCTCCAATGCATAACTTCCAATCGCTTCTCTTTGGTGAAAAGGTTTTTGAGTTCCCCTCTATATTTTTTTGTTTTTAAACTTTGTAAAAGCACTCAACAGAAATAAATGACTCTCTAAAACTTCCAGGTTGTCTCCCTCGTAGCGCTTTCTTTAAAGCCATTAAGCTAGGCATAAAGTGCTCAAGTAATTAATCCACCCAGATCCCAAGGTATATGAAAGCCAATTTTAATTAACAATGAGTTGACATTTAGTAATGAGCACAAGGCAACATATATCATGCAATGACGAAGTCTAACTCGCTTCCTATGCATCAACATGTCATACAAGAACAATTCATGCACATCAAGTAAAGGCCAATGCATAGTATAAGAAATTTCTTGCAATTCTATCGTGTTGGAACATAGAGAGGCGGAGGTATAGTTCCTCTCTCATAATAATTGCAAGTAGGAGTAGCAAGCACATGCATATTACATTCATCAAAATCATCATGTATAATGGTAAAAGGCAGCCCATCAATGTAATCCTTAATAAGTGTAATTCAAAAATATAATAGGACTATCATATGTGGGTGCAGTAGCAACAATTTCATTCTTAACATAAGGAAAAATAGCAAGTTCATCTCCATAAGCATCATTCATATTGGCATATTGGCCACGAGCATAGCAAGCATCAAGTTCATCAAAAAGGGATATTTCAAACGAATCAACGGGATCATAACAATCATCATAGCATTCATCCTTCGATAAGAATGAAGGGGCATTAAACAATGTATGGGATAAAGAGTTACTCTCATTAGAAGGTGGGCACGGGTGATCAATCCACTCTTCCTCCTTTTGTTCTTTGCTCTCCTCCTCATCTTTTTCATCCAACGAGCCCACGGTTTCATCATTTTCTTCTTCCATAGACTCCTGCAAAATATTAGTCTTTTCTTGGACAACGGAGTTATTCTCAATAAATACATCAATTCGTAATTGTATTTATGATTATCATAGCAATATTTAAGGATAGGAAGATTTTCAGGTCTATAAACTGAATCATCAAAATATTCAAACTTTTCAAACAAAGATTCAATTCCATATACACCCTTAAAAACAACAAATTCTTCTATTCGTTCCACATCATAATAATCATATATACCTCTAGCATAAGAAGCCAAGGTTTCATTATCATTCAATTCGCATGAATAGGGAAGGTGTGGACCTCAATCTTAGAGCAACAAGTATAATCATATCTCAAGCATAGATTCCAAGCATACCATTGCAACATTTCAATTTGATTCCATAAAAGTTTTCCCTTGTGAGTCAAGCGATAATCCCTAAAGTATTCATGTTAATCCAATGTCACTCCCATTATCAAGTTAAATGGGGTTTTCTTAGGATTATCAAAGTAGTGCATAATATTTTTCACATAACGAGCATCGAGGGTTTTAGGAGGTTCCCCATCTCCATGAGTAGCAAGTACCACTAATTTTTTGGTGCTTCGTGTTCCGTATCCATAACTAAAGATAGAGAGCAACTTAGAACAGGAAATAAAACTACTTAGTGATAAAGCAAACAAGTACACACGAGAATATTCACCCCACGCTATTGCTCCCGGGAACAGCGCCAGAAAAAGTTCTTGATAACCCACAAGTATAGGGGATCATTTGTAGCCTTCTTCGATAAATAAGAGTGTCGAACCCAACGAGGAGCTAAAGGCAGAACAAATATTCCCTCAAGTTCCATCGACTACCGATACAACTCTACACACACTTGACATTTGCTTTACCGAAAACAAGTATGAAACTATTTTGTAGGTGTGATGCTAGAACTACTTTGCAAGAATAAAACGAGAAGTAATTTGCAAGATAATAAAATTTAGGTGATTAGAAAAAGGGTTTGTGTCAAAAATAAAGTTATTTGTCCCTAGGCAATCGATAACAAGTACCAGTAATCATTCTTGTAATTTTATATGACGGAGAGGCATGAGCTAACATACTTTCTCTACTTGGATCACATCCACTTATGATTGGACCCCTAGCAAGCATCTGCAACTACTAAAGATCATTAAGTTCGTGAAACCCAACCATAGCATTGAGTACCAAGTCCTCTTACTCCCATACGTCATACCCCACTTACTCGGGTTTAAGCTTCTGCCACTCTCACAACCCACCATAAGGGAACTATGAGCATATTGCAACACCCTACAGCGGGGGCCCCTCACATTTGCGCGAGAACGGAGGGCACCGTAGGACAACACCACAAATAAAATATACAATCATACCAACCAAGATCACGATTAACCCACAGGACAAAACAGATCTACTCAAACATCATAAGATAACCATAGATCATTGGGAAATAATATATGGAGTTGAGCACCATGTTTAAGTAGATATTACAGCGAGGAGAAGGGGTGTTACACCACTGCATAGAGGGGGAGAGAGTTGGTGTTGATGGTAGCAAGATTGTTGATGCAGATCGCCATCCCGATCGTTGCCCCGGTGGCACTCCGGCGTCACCGGAAGCAAGGGGAGAGAGCCCCCTCCTTCTTCTTCTTCCTTGGCCTCCCCGTAGATGGGAGGAGAGTTCCCCCTCTGGTCCTTGATCTCCATGGCGGCGGAGGAGCGGGAGCCTCTCTGAGATTGGATCTCCCTCTCTATTCTCTTCTGTTTCGTGTTCCCCAGATCTGGCTGAAAACCGTTTCTTATATTCCGGGAGATTCGTAACTCTGATTGCGCTAAGATTTTAACACAATTTTTCCGCATATAAGCTTCCTTGCGCCCAAAGTATAGCCCAACCGATGTACGAGGTGAGCACAACCCACCACCACACGCCTGGCTCAGGGGTCGCGCCCTGGTGTCTTGTGGTGTGTGTGGGCCTCCGTTTGCGGTGATTCCAACTCCCAAAGATCACATATATACCAAAATAATTCTCGGTAAAATTTTATTGCATTTGGACTTCGTTTGATATGGATACTCCGCGATACAAAAAACATGCAAAAAATAGGAACTGGCACTGGGCACTGGATCAATAGGTTAGTCCAATAAATCATATAAAAAGTTGCCAAAAGTATGTAAAATTTGTATAATATTGGCATGAAACAATCAAAAATTATAGATACGACGGAGACGTATCAGTGAGTCGCGGGGATCATTAATCAGACACGGTTCTGTGTTGGAAACCGTCAGCTATTATGTTCACACACGGATTTTTCTGCGGGAATCGTGTGTAATTCAAACTTCAGTACTCGTAAATTCCGGCGACCGGTGTGCGTACTGTTCCCGTCGATCTAGATTCCGGCCGCGAATAAATATTACCTTGCTCATGTCGTCCCGCCCGCATTCTCATCTAGATCCTCCCCTTGCTCGCCCTCTCTCTCTCTCAAATCTCTGCCATGGCTCCGCCGGTCTGCCCACGCACCGACGAGGAGTCGTCGCCCCCCGAGGACGCTCACTCGAATAGCAGCGACGAGGACCCCTACGTGCCGCCGGACGAGGTTGCGCCAGACCCCCAACTTTGGATTGGTTTGGGTCCAGTATAATCTTTGTTTGTGGAAGTCGCTGCTGCCGACTGAAAAAGCCAGGCAAGTGGCATTCAAGAAGGAGATGGCGGAGGAGGAAGCCAGGTACCAGGCGTCCTGTGAAGCGTGTGATGCCGCCTGGAAAAAGGAGGCGGCGGAGCTTTGGGGGCGGGCGCGTCGTCGTGCGGAGGAGGTGTACGAAGACGGGTACTTCGTGAGGAAGGTCAAAGGCGTTGGGCGCCTCGTCGTTGTGTGGAGGTGGGCCGATAAGCTCCAACATGCCACCGACGAGGAGCTTCTATGGGCGCCCAATGAAATGGCAAGATCATTCACGGTCGTCTGCTCGCAAGAGGCAGATCGGTACACCAAGCGCTGTGAGGCGGAGGAGGCAGAGTACTGCCTCTGCACTGGGAAGAAGCCACGCACCAGGGAGCTGCTGGCGAGGGGCTGGCAGAATACTGGCCCCAGGAGGGATTATTAGTTTAAGTATTGTTTGATTTCAATTTTATGCATTGTACCTAGTAGTTAAGTATCATCACGTATATGTGATGATATTATATATATATATATTCTGTGATGAACTAATGAATAATTAACATATATACATATATTATGAATTCCATTTTCTATCTGTTTTGTATACTAATTTGAATCTAGCTGTTATCATCCACATATACAGAATGGAAAGCGTATATACACACATTGAAACAAAACATATAAGAACGGAAAATAGAGTACACACAGTGAAACAGAGAAATACTATGATTGCTGTGAATACATAGCTATCCATGTCGAAACGACTCAACAAAATAAAACGCCTCCATGAGACCATGGCCAGCAGCCCTTGCCTACGGTAGCTCTTGGCTTTGCCTGAACTCGTGCATGCTTTCGTCCAAGCGGTCGACATGCTCGCGGTACATCTGGAGCACGATCTTGAGCTCCAAGTTGGCTATTTCATCGGAGAGCACCAGCTCAAGGATGCGATGGACATGTTCCTCTACTGCGCCCAGGTGGACACCTGGGCCAAGGAGGCGGTCGAGCCTACCGACTAGCGCGTTGGCATCGAGCGGGCCGCAGACAAGGCAAACGGCGCGACCCATGCGAACGGCGCGGCGGGCGTCTGGTGCAAGTACGATGCAGCCGGCCTCTGGTGCAAGTACAGCGCAGAGGGCCTCTGCCCGCTCCTGGCAAGGAATGGGGGTACTGACGGGACGTGTACCCGGCTGTGACGCCATGTCGACAGCAGGTAAGCCCCGATGGATCCGCTCTTGCTGTGTGGCGTGCCACGCCTCTCGTTCTGCGGCGCTCCAACGGTCTTGCCGTGCGGCGAGCCGTAGCCTATCGGCGCGGACATGCCTAGCTTGCTCTGTGGCACGCCATCGATCATATTGTGCGGCGAGCTGTAGCCTGTCGGCGCTGACATGCCTATCTTGATCCGCGATGCTCAAGCGCCATGCGCCAAAGGTCTGCTCAACCCTGGCGATGATGCGAATCATGGTGTCGTCCATTGCATTGCCGGGGAGCACCTCGGCCTCGATGGGCCGTGACGCCTGCTCGTTTTCCTCGTCGACGAGGTTGATGGCAGAGCGATGCTTTGGTGGGTTGGCATGCTTGGAAAAGGTGGATGTGCTATAGGTTGCGCTTGTCGCCTACGTGCATCGTGCACCGCCTAGATTTATGCGCAATATCGCTGGGTGGCGGGAAACATGTGAGGAAATGGCAGGAAATGGTGGCGTGTTCATAAAACACCATCAATTAATGGAAACTTAGCATAGAAGGAACATCGAGCTAGCACAAGAAGTAGATGATGATCAGATGAACATGGACCACACTAGGGAACCTGATGGTGATGAATTCATCAATCGCAAACGGTTGAATGCTAGCAAGCGTTTCCCACAACACACACGGCCTATTCCATCACAAACAGGTCGGATGGATCAAATGTATGCCACGTATCGCACATTATCAAAAAGTAATGCGGTAGACCTTCTTTAACATGTGTTAAAAAATAAAAATAAAAATAAAAAAACAAGGACCTTGTGGTTATATTAACTCATGGGATGGGTCATATCAGTCATTTAGTTTGAAAGATATGACCCATCCTATCAGTTAATTTAACATAAACACAACTTCCCATCCAGTCACCCATCTGATGTCTGCTCTAGCCTGAGCACACTTAACTTGAGAGTTCTCTTACATGAGCTACTGGTGGAATAGCTAGTCCTTGTTGATATAGGATGGCTCTTCGCATCCTTATGGTGTATTCAGATGACTGCCCGCCCCCCAATGGACAATAGATGTTGTGTAGATAGAGCATATCACATACGTCTTATTAGAAGCAATCGTCTGTGTTATTATCGGTCTTCGCACACATTTCTGATTACATACCTGTTTGCCGTGTATCACACACATCTTGATATATTGAACCATTTCTGTTCTCTTGTCTCAACGAAAACAGTTCATCCGAGTGAACCGCATGTCGTATATCGCATACACCTTGATCTGGCTGACCATTTGTTTTGTGTTGCCTAATCACAAACAGTTCATCCGAATGAACCGTATGCTGTATATCGCACACACCTTCTTCATCTGGCTGCCCGTTTCTTTTGTTCCTCCTCATCGCAAACAGTTAATTGAACTGAACCGTATGCCCTGGATAACACACGCAACTAAAATATGAACCGTGTTTGATGCATCCTCCATCGCAAATGTTTTGCACCCTTTTATGGTTTTACACCACCGTTTGCGATTATTGCATCACACACAGTTTCGTCGAAGGGTATCTGATCGTAGTATCACGTTAGCAGCATCCTGTAGTACAGAATACCCATGAAGCTAGTAATGTAATATTGTAGTTGACGTTCCAATGATAAACATTTTAACCTAGTTTTAGTGAATATTTCGCAGAGAGTTCAGAAAATTCAAGAGTACTGTTGGTTTGAACTCTCCCAAGCTTTGCTCAAAACTACGTACCATGATGAAAATGCATAGAACAATGCTTGCCTGAATGTTGCTACATCACTGGCTCACTGACCGGCTCCTATTGGTATTTAATAATCAAACAACGGGTCTACCTTGGAGACAGACCTCACCACCATGAAGTACTCGCATGCTCAAGAAGTTCCTGAGGCAGAGACACGACCTTAAGCACCTCACCACCAAGCTGAAATCCCAGATATTACTAATCAAGTTTAGAACAGGATTCTTACAAATATTTCACTAGAATCAGTTCATTCCAGGAGGAAACAGAACAAATAAAAATTGCATAATGGACTGGGGATGGGGAGGTAGGTATTAACCATGCATATGTTGAAGAGTATAATAAGCAAACGAGAATGACATTAACATCACATGAACGCACATGCTTGTTTCAGGTTGTACATTTACATGAAACACATTTAGCAGATGTTATATCCAAACAGGTTATTGCAGAAAACAGAACCTTATCAGCCAAAGAGGATTTACCTATTTCGGAGTTGATAACAATGGCTTGCCTAAACAACTCTGAGATGTAAAAAATCCTAAGCTGTCGCTATTACATAGCTTAAAATAATTGTTAGTTTGAATGTTTGATCACTTAACGACACAATGAAGTGTCGCCCTATTTAAAACATCAAAACAAAATAAAATCCATCCGTGAGCTAGCAAAATTCAGCAATAAAATGAGCATTTTCTATACTTCTAATAATAACCGAATTCAATAACTGAGTGATTATGTGAGGATAAGAAAATTCAAACGTATGGACTACAATTAGAAGCTTAAGAGTATCCTACTATTCCATAATCTGCAATGACTATGTACATGTAATTAGAAGGGGTCACAAGATTCACCATTATGATTACTGACCCATAAATATTATATTATTTTAGGACAATGAAAAGAACTTATTAAGGTACACAGTCACAAGTTACTCTTGTACTGACCTCCCAAAAAATGAGAGCAGAAGCGGAAACCTCGAACAATAGGCTAGCACTACAAAGTTCCTTTGATGCTGGCGCTTGTACAACAGGACAAAATGGGTGGTGATAATACCCAAGTGCAAGGAATCATCGTAGAAATTTCCAAAGGTGGAAGTGACAAGAATGGAGTGTCGAACCCACAAGGAGCTAAAAGTAAGATCAATATTCTCTCAAGTCCTATCTGCCACCGATACAACTCTACGTACATTGAGCGTTTGCTTTCATCTAGAAACGAGAAATAAGACTACGTTGTGGGTATGAAGATGATAACTTTGTATGACATCGGAGAGCTAAAATATAAAAATAGGTGTTGTTAACATAAAGTTAGAATATATTATAAATAGCGAGTGTGGAATAATGATGGATTAGTGCATGGAATTGTCCTAGGCAATTGTTAACAAGATCGATAGTCGTCATTGCAATTTTATATTAGGGACATGCATAAGCTAACACACTTTCTCTTCTTGGACCATATGCACTTATGATTGGAACTCTAGCAAGCGTCCACAACTACTAAAGATCATTAAGGTAAAACCCAACCATAGCATTAAAGTATCAAGTCCCCTTTATCCCATACACAACAACCCCCTTACTCGGGCTTAAGCTTCTGTCAATCTAGCAACCCACTATAAGCGAATCATGAATGTATTGCAAAACCCTACAGCGGGAATCCTTCACGTGTGCGCGGCACGGAAGGCACCATAGGACAGCACCAAAATAAGACATACAACTCAAACTAATCTAGATCATCAATCAACCCAAAAGACAAAGGAAATCTACTCAAAACATCATAGGATGGCAACACATCATTGGATCATAATATGTGGCATAAAGAACCATGTTCAAGTAGGGGATTACAAGAGGGGTGCGGGAGAGTAGACCGCGTAAAAGAGATGAGGATGGTGATGTTGATGAAGACGATCACCGCGGCGATGGTTCCCGCGATGGCACTCCGGCGCCACCAAGAGAGAGGGGGAGAGGTTCTCCCCCTTGTGCTTCCTCCTCCATGTCCTCCGCCCTAGATGTGGAGAGGTTCTATCTCTGGTCCTTGGCCTCCATGGCGATGATGGCCCCCTCCAGGATCCTCCTCCATGGCCTCCGGTGATGATGGCCCCCTCCGTCAGGGTGCTAGAGAGAGCCTAGATTGGTTTTTCGTGGCTACAGAGGCTTACGTCGGTGGAACTCCCGATCTAGGTTTATTTCTAAGGACTTTGGGATTTATAGGAGGTGTTGGCATTGGGGACAAGTTAAGGGGGTCCACGAGGCGACGACAAGGTAGGGGCGCGCCCTAGGTGGTGGGGGCGCCCCCACCCTTTTGGTTACCCCGTTACTCCTCTATGGTATCTTTTTGCTCCATTATTTTTTATATTTTCCAAAAATATTCTCCATAAATTTTCAGCCCATTCTGAGAACTTCTATTTTTGCACAAAAAACGACACCATGGTAGTTCTGCTGAAAACATCATCAGTCCGGGTTAGTTCTAATCAAATCATACCAAAACCATATAAAATTGTTATAAACATGGCATGAATACTTCATAAATTCTAGATACGTCGGAGACGTATCAGCGTCCCCAAGCTTAATTCCTGCTCGTACTCGAGTAGGTAAATGATAAGAGAAATAATTTATGAATTGTGAATGCTAACATAGTGTATAAGTTTGATCAATGATAGTTCCAAACACTTTTTCTAGCATCATTATATATCATAAACAGTAGCTCATCTCATAAAACTTCTCATGATCAAGTAGCAACCTATTCACAAGTTAAAGTATAGACCATAAAGTTTCTTGAAAACTAACAAACCATGTTCTTAGTCATCAAACAATTGCAATTCATCTTATTTTCAGGAAGGGTCTATGTAAGAGCTTTGATTTAGCAAATTCCACATACTCAACTATCATATAGTCTTCCATGATTGCTAACACTCAAAGCATATTTTGAGAACAAATAGCATCCGTCAAACACAGAGAACGATAGGGGCTTAATGTTTTGCCCCCAACTTATTTATCATATAGGTAATTTTCAACAATAATAATTCATGATCAAATATATTTGAATGGCCATATATGCTTGGATCTTTCCCCACCACATGATGCTTGCCAACTAAAGAATAATTGAGGTTGAAATAGGAAGGGATACTATTGACTCTTGCATAAAATTAAATACATGAAAGTAAAAGATAGGCCCTTCGCAGAGGGAAGCAGAGGGTATCATGTGCTTTTAAATGTGCAAACTGTTAATGCAAAGGATATCACGTTGTATTGCCCTTTGTGATAGCAACCTTTATTATGTAGTCCATCGCTTTTATTTCTTTACCACCACAAGTTCATACAACGCTTATTTTCCCTTACAATAAAAGGCCATACATATTTAGGAGCAATTTTTATTGCTTTTTCCACCGATGGCAACTTACTTGAAGGGTCTTATTCAATCCATAGGTAGATATGGTGGAAACTCATGGCATGAAACTGGGTTAAAGAGTTTTGGATGCACAAGTAGTATCTCTACTTAGTAAAAAAAATTTGGCTAGCAAAATATCCTAAGAAAGCACCACATGTTAGAGGATCAATAACAATATAACTTTTATGCAAATATACCCAAACATAACTCATTACGTTGCCTTCCTTGTCCAACTTCAACTAATTTTCTCAAGTTTGAAAATAATTAATGGGGCTCACAATCATACAAGATGTCCAAGATAGTATATTTATGTGTGAAGTCTCTCTTCCTTCAATATTCTTTCGTGAAGTGTTCAAGTGACCAATGTTGAGTTTTCTAACTTTCAATAATTTTTACTACCTATAATTCTTATAATCTGAGTCATTACTCCCCATGGGATAAGCATACAAAGCATATATAATTTCAAATCTATGGTATTCAATTCATTCAACCATTTACTCTTAGGATATAAGTGAAGCACTCGAGTAAATGACAAACTACTCCAAAAAGATATAAGTGAAGAACAATGAGTAGTCAAATATGATTTTATCAAAAGATGTGATTATGCAATGTATTCACAAGAACCAATATGGTTTTATCAAAAGCAGAACAATTCAGGATTGCATTGGTTGGACCTTTGAGTATTTGCATCAGTGTCACCAATCCAAGAGGCCCATTTTAATTCTCAAACTTGACTTTGAGAAGGCTTTTGATTCCCTGGAGCATGAGGCTATTGTTCAAATCTTGAGACACAAAGGTTTCAATCAAAAATGGATACTGTGGATGAAACAGTTATTATCTACTAGCACCTCTGCAGATTTAGTTAATGGTGTTCCTGGGAGAAAATTCATCTGCAAAAGGGAGTTAGGAATGGGGATCCTGTCTCTCCTCTCTTATTTGTCCTAGCTATTGATCTCCTACAGACAGTAATCGATGACATGTTCAGAAGGGGCATTCTTCACCTACCTATTACTTTCCATGACCAGGATTATCCAGTGATTCAGTATGTAGATGACACTTTGATCATTCTACCTGCTGACAAAGTCTAGCTTCTTGCTCTGAAGGACATGCTCAAGGTTTTCTCACAGTCCACTGGCCTTGATGTGAATTATCACAAGTCTTTCATCATCCCAATTAATGTTGATACTGCTCATATGAATGAACTGGCTATTGCTTTCGGTTGTCAAATTAGGAAAATGCCTTTCACCTATCTTGGGTTGCTAGTAGGTACCACAAGAACAAAAATGGTTGACTTTATGCCTATGGTGGACTACATGGAGAGAAGAATGACTTCTAGCTCTTCCTTTTTAAATCAAGGAGAAAGATTACAGTTTCTAAACTCTACACTGTCTTCCATGCCTATCTTCTTCCTATGCTATTTGGCCGTCCCTGCTGGAATTCGGAAGCAGCTTGAGAGAATACAGAGACAATGCCTCTAGAGGAAACATAGGGATGAGCCAGCCCCATCTCTTGCTGCTTGGGACCTTATTTGTAGGCCCAAAAACATGGGAGGCCTTGGTATCCTCAACCTGGGGGTGCAGAATGTTGCTCTCCTTCTCAAGCATCCAAATAACTTCCTAAACAGGAAAGATCTTCCTTAGGTGTCTTTAATTTGGGACTCATACTACCATGGTAGGGTGCCCCAGGGAACTTCTGACTGTGGTTCTTTTTGGTGGAGAGATATTTGCAAAGTAATGCAGAGCTTTAGAGATTGTTCTTGGGTTCAGATAAATGAGGGTGTCACTGCACTTTTCTAGTCTGACCAATGGCAGCTTGGTTAAGAGGTCACTACCCTGCAGTCCAGATATCCTAGGCTCTTTTCGTATGTCAAGGATCCTTGGATCTCTGTCAAAGAGGTTTTTGAGACTCAAGACATTTTTTAAAATTTACACCTTCCACTTTCAGCACATGCATATGAAGATCTGGTCCATTTGCAATCCCTGATGGAGTGCCATAATAGAGTACCTGGATCTAAGGATGTTTGGTACTGTCAAGGTTCTTCCAAGGAGTACAAATCCAAGATGTTTTACTCACAAACTTTTGCATCTGAATCTTTTAATCCCTTGACCACTTGGATATGTAAATCCTCTTGCACCATGAAAATTAAAGTGTTTGCTTGGATGCTCATTATGGACAGATTGAACACTAAAGATATGGAGGAGAGGAGGCACTGGCATATGGAAGATGGAGTGACTTGTGTGCTTTGCCCTCTGCAAGCAAGAGAAACCAGGGATCATCTGATTTTTAACTGCAATTTTAGTGTGAGAGTGTGGAATTATCTTCAGATTGATTGGTTTTCTAGAGACTCAATGACAGAATTGGTTATTCAGGCCAGGAGAAGTTTTGGCAAACCTTTCTTCACTGAAGTGGTGTTCATTGCCTGCTGGAATATCTAGATCATTAGAAATGCTAAACTTTTCAGGAGTGAAAGGGCCAGTTTTAACAAATGGAGATGTGCTTTCATACAAGACATCAGCCTTATGCAATACAAAATTAAGGCTTCCTACAAGGATGATCTCTTGAGATGGGTTTCTTTTTTGCCACCTTGAGGATTGGTATTGTAATATTTGTTTTTTTAATTCTTCTTTAGGCTAGAATGCTTGTTTACCAATTGTAATCCCTGTCATGTACTTGTATCTTTTATTTTAATAAAGCTTTTGATATGATGTGGGGGTTTTGCCCCACAGTTCCCAGTCAAAAAGAAAAGAGTAGTCAAAAAATTCACTAGCCATGGGAGCACTCTTTCTCATTCAAGGTTTTAGATCCAATGATTTTATTCAAACATCAAGTAAAATGAAAATACGCTCCAAGAAAAACACATATCATGTGACGAATAAAAATATAGCTTCGAGTAAGGTATACCGATGGTTTTGAAGATGAAAGAGGGGACGCCTTCCGGGGCATCCCCAAGCTTAGGCGCTTGAGTCTTCCTTGAATATTACCTTGGGGTGCCTTGGGCATCCCCAAGCTTAGGGTATTTCCACTCCTTATTCTCCTCGTATCGATATCTCACCCTAAACAAAGCTTCAATCACACAAAACTTGACGGAACTTTATGAGATGGGTTAGTATGATAAAGAGTAAATCATTCACTTTGTTACTGTCAAAGACAAGATTCATAATTTTTATCACATAATTCATAATGTACCATATCATTTCTACAATTTATATCGAGCAATATAAGCCATAGAAACTACAAAACAAGCAAACTATGCATTGAAAACAGAATCTGCCAGAAACAAAACAGTTTGTAATGATCTGAACAACAACTATACTTCTGCTACTCCAAAAATTCTGAAAAATTAGGACAGCCTAGGCAATTTTTATATTAATCTTTTTCAAAAATAATCAGTATTTTATCGCACTTTTGTTAAAAATGATTTTTTACTGGGCACAAAAGTTTCTGTTTTTCAGCAAGATCAAATAACCTATCACCGTAAGCCATCCCAAAGGTCTTACTTGGCACTTTATTGAAACAAAAGCTATAAAATATGATTACTACGGTAGCTTAATCATGTGAACACACACAAACATTAAGGATAAATATTGGCTTGTCTCCCAACAAGCGCTTTTCTTTAATGCCTTTTTAGCTAGGCATGATATTATAATAATACTCTTCCAAGCCCAATTCCGATGATGGTCTTATTCATACTCCAAAATATATAAGTGAAGTTCATGGGTCATTCTACAATTAATATAGATTTAACAACATCCAAGCTCAAAAATATATAAGTGAAGCACACGAAGCATTCTATAAAGCCATGCTCAAAAGATTTAAGTGAAGCACAAAGAGCATTCTATAAAGCCATACTCAAAAGATTTAAGTGAAGCACATGAAGCATTCTATAAATCAATGAAGGACTATCTCATACTAGTATGGTTCATAAAGGACAAGAAAGGAAAAATAAACTCAAAAGACACATATCATGTGAACAAAACAAAAGCCGAGGTATACAGATAATTGTTGAAGAAAAAAGATGGGATGCCAACCGAGGCATCCCCAAGATTAGATGCTTGAGTATCCTTGAAATATTTACTTGGGGTGCCTTGGGCATCCCCAAGATTGAACTCTTGCCTCTCCTTATTTTTCTCATATCCATGACTCCTCAATCTTCGAACACTTCATCCACACAAAACTTAACAAAAACCTTATGAGATCCGTTATTATAATAAAGCAATTCACTACCTTCAGGTACTGCTGTAAACTTATTCCAATTGCATATTAGCATTGTATGTACTGTATTCCAACTACACCATGGTTCATACCCCCAAATACAACACATAGATTCATCAAAATAAGCGAACAATACACACAAAACAGAATCTGTCAAAAACAGGACAGTCTGTAGCAATCTGAAACTTCTGTATACTTCTGTTACTTCCAAAATTTTTAAAAAAGGAAAATATAAAAAAATGCAGGGAAGTACTATGTACATATTAAAAGATTTTATCATGTTCCAGTAAAAAATGAAAATTAAAATACTACAACAAAAGTTTCTGATTTTCTGCTGCACACACCAAACAAGCAATTTAAACATCCTAAACCAAAACTTGCCACATTATTTTTATAATACAATGGATATATACAAGGGGATGATTATTTTTGAGAAACTTCCATGAAAAATTCTACATTGTTTCCATGAGCATGAACACAAGAGTTCAAGGTCGACCCTCACTTCTCCAATGCACAACCTTCCAATCACTTATATTTTTGAAGAAGTTTTTAGGCATAAGAGGCAAGTAATTTTTTTGTATTTTCATATTGTAATTTTTTGTTTGTTTAACCCACAACTAAATAAAGCAAGGATAAAGACGGAAAACAAAATCTACTTAGTGAAGAAAACAAACAAGCACACACGAGAATATCAACCCCACGCTATAGCTCCCCGGCAACGGCCCCAGAAAAGATCTTGATAATCTCCAAGTGCAAGGAATCATCATAGCAATTTCCAAAGGTGGAAGTGATAAGTATGGAATGTCGAACCCACAAGGAGCTAAAGGTAATATCAATATTCTCTCAAATCCTATCTGCCACCGATACAACTCTACGTACACCGAGCATTTGCTTTCATCTTGAAACGAGATATAAAACTATGTTGTAGGTATGAAGAGGATAATTTTGCATGATATTGGAGAGCTAAAATATAAAAATAGTGATGTTAACATAAAGTTAGAATATATTATAAATATCGAGTGTGGAATAATGATGGATCGGTGTGCGGAATTGTCCTAGGCAATTGTTAACAAGATCGGTAGTCGTCATTGCAATTTTATATGAGGGAGAGTCATAAGCTAACATACTTTCTGTTCTTGGATCATATGCACTTATGATTGGAACTCTAGCAAGCATCCGCAACTACTAAAGATCATTAAGGTAAAACTATAACATTAAAGTATCAAGTCCCCTTTATCCCATACGCAACAACCCCCTTACTCGGGTTTAAGCTTCTATCACTCTAGCAACCCACTATAAGTGAATCATGAACATATTGCAACACCCTACAGCAGGAATCCTTCACGTGTGCGCGGCACGGAAGGCACCATAGGAGAGCTCCAAAATAAAACATACAACTCAAACCAATCTAGATCATCAATCAACCCAAAAGACAAAGGAAATCTACTCAAAACATCATAGGATGGCAACACATCATTGGACCATAATATGTGGCATAAAGCACCATGTTCAAGTAGGGGATTACAAGCAGGGTGCGGGAGAGTGGACCGCGTAAAAGAGATGAGGATGGTGATGAAGATGGTGATGTTGATGAAGACGATCACCGCGGCGATGGTTCCCCAAATGGCACTCCGGCGCCACCAAGAGAGAAGGGGAGAGGTTCTCCCCCTTGAGCTTTCTCCTACATGGCCTCCCCCTAGATGGGGAGAGGTTCTCCCTCTGGTCCTTGGCCTTCGTGGTGATGACGGCCCCCTCCGGCAGGGTGCTAGAGAGGGACTAAATTGGTTTTTCATGGCTATAGAGGCTTACGATGGCAGAACTCCTGATCTAGGTTTATTTTTAAGATTTTTGGTATTTGTAGGAGGTGTTGGCGTCGGGGACAAGTCAAGGGGGTCCACGAGGCGACGACAAGGTAGGGGGGCGTGCCTTAGGGGGGTTGGGGCGCCCCCACCCTTGTGGTTACCCCGGGACTCCTCTGTGGTATATTTTCGCTCCAATATTTTTTATATTTTCCAAAAATATTCTCCGTAAATTTTTAGCCCATTCCGAGAACTTTTATTTCTACACAAAAAACGACACCACGGTAGTTCTACTGAAAACAACGTTAGTCCGAGTTAGTTCTAATCAAATCATACCAAAACCATATAAAATTGCTATAAACATGGCATGAATACTTCATAAATTATAGACACGTCAGAGACATATCAGGTGGTTCCGGGAGGAAGAAATAGAGAGAATGTGAGATGGGAAGAGGGACCTCACGGGCGGAAGTGTCAGTCGGCATCGATGACCGGGACGAGCCATCTTTCTTAGTGGCCGCCTGGTGTGGTTGTAGCTCGCCTTCTCCTATTAGAGAAGATGACAGGACATCCCTAGGGTAGCACAGGGGAGTGGCATGTGGGGCTCCACTCCGCCTGATGATGAGCATGATCTGGAAGGTCATGGTGCCGCCATTGAAGGAGGACCTTCTGCTTCCTCTCACCTGCCTCCTAAGCTATTGCCTCCTTGCCTACACGGTGTGATTGTGTCATCCTCACCTAGAGTTATTTGCAAATGAAGGCTGAACATTATAAGCAATACTTTTATACTATTTGAAGCTGCATGTAGAAAATAATACATAGAAATTGAAAAACCCTCAAGATAAACATGTTATTGATGAGTGTCAGCCACATGGATCCTACTTTCAAAACAAGAGAGCGGGACAAGTGTAAACATAAGCAACACACTAAAATTAAGATAAGACACATAACATAGGATTAGTGTTTTGTCGGCAAAATGTTTGCTAACCCGACTTAAACCAGAAGTTATTTGCATATCAAAGCCTTTCTTTTTTTTCTCTTTTTTGCAGTTTAAATTACAGGATACATTACACAACAGAGAATTGTTATTAACTGAGAGAGGGGATGCAAGGAGGCAAGTTAAATACTTGGCTAATGAGCACAAAAGTCTATAGCATATTATATATTTCTGGAGTAAACATGACAAATGGCACATATAAAGAAAAATATATGCAATAACTTATCATTAATATGTAAAAAAAATCTGCTATTGCTATCTGCATCCAAACACCAAACATGCAATAAGTAAAAAAGAAATAAGCAGCTAGCCTAGATAGTCCTGTTTTGTTTTCAATAATAAATCAATTCAAGCAAGTTATTTTTGTAATGCATATCCAGTAGTTGTTGTAAGGAAGCAAGCCTTACTATTTACCTAGATGATCATGGGGATTAAATGAATATTCTCCAGCATGAGGTCAGTATGTGCCGATTCCATGGGTAAGCTTTCAGATTTCGGGCTCCGCGGACCCTTGATTGATTCAAACTCTGGGGTGCGTGCGAAGAACTCAACCTCCCCGGTCTGCCAACTCGTCGATCTCATAGCCTAGCTCGATGAACTGGAAGGAAAAGGAACAAGGCAGTTTAGCCAGGTTCGGGCCACCTTGTGGTGTAATGCCCTACTCCTGTTTTGTGGTGGATTGGCCTAAAGGTGGGCTGAGGATGAACTAGTACAGTGGGAGAACAACCTCAGGAGGTGTGTTCTTGTGCTGGTGAGGAAGAGGATGGTCTGAATGATCCATCCGTCTCTGCCTTACCGTATCTGCCTTGTCCCCTCTTGTAACACCCTCGATGCGACTATAGCTCCCACGTGTCGAGGCACGACTTAGAGACATAATCGCATTGAAGGCATATGTCGCAAGTTAGGCAATCTTCACGACATCCCATGTAATATGAATAATAAAGGGAAGAACATAGTTGGCTTACACTCGCCACGTCAATCAAGAACATAAATAACATTACATCATCCAAACACTCATGGCCCGACTATGGCGCCAAAATAAAAGAGAACCCAACATGCGACACGGTCCCAATCACCCCCAACTGGGCACCACTACTGATCATCGGCAAAGGAAACGTAGTATCGTTGAGAGTCTTCGTCGAACTCCCACTTGAGCTCATACGCGTCTCCTGGAGCGGAATCATCGGGTCCTGCATCTGGTGTAATAGTAATCTGTGAGCCACAGGGACTCAACAATCTCGCACCCTCGCGATCAAGACTATTTAAGCTTATAGGTGTGGCAAGGTAAAATATGAGTGGAGCTGCAGCAAGCGACTAGCAAGTATGGTGGCTAACTTATTCGCAAAGGAGAGCAGGAAGAGGAGGCAAAGCACGAGCGAGAAACTAGAGAACAACCTGCGCAAACATAACTCCAACACCGTGTCCACTTCCCGGACTCCGCCGAGAAGAGGCCATCACGGCAACACACTCAGTTGATTCATTTTAATTAAGTTAAGGTTCAAGTTATCTACAACCAGACATTAACAAATTCCCATCTGCCCATAACCGCGGGCACGGCTTTCGAAAGTTCAATCCCTGCAGGGGAGTCCCAACTTAGCCCATGACAAGCTCTCACGGTCAACGAAGGAATAGACCTCCTCCCAAGACGTTCCAATCAGACTCGGTATCTCGGTAACTCAAGACACTTCGACAGGTTAAAACAAGACCAGCAACACCGCCCGAATGTGCCGACAAATCCCGATAGGAGCTGCACATATCTCTTTCTCAGGGCACACTCAGATTGTCCAAACTTCCGGTAGGCCAGCCCAGAGTTGCCCCTGGTAGCCACCGGCGGCTGACAGTTTGGACCAACACTCAGAGGAGCACTGGCTCGGGGGGTTAAAATAAGATGACCCTTGAGTCTGCAGAACCCAAGGGAAGGAAAAGGCTAGGTGGCAAATGGTAAAACCAAGGTTGGGCATTGCTGGAAAAGCTTTAATCAAGGCGAACTATCAAGGGGTTCCCATTATAACCCAACCGCGTAAGGAACGCAAAATCCGGGAACAAAACACCGATATGACGGAAACTAGGGCAGCAAGAGTGGAACAAAACACTAGGCGAGAGGCCGAGCCTTCCACCCTTTACCAAGTATATAGATGCATTAAGATAACATAGCAATATAATGATATCCCAACAAGTAAATAAAAGATGTTCCAACAAGGAACGGCCTCCAATCTTCACCTGCAACTAGCAACGCTATGAGAGGGGCTGAGCAAAGCGGTAACATAGCCAGCCAACGGTTTGCTAGGACAATGGTGGGTTAGAGGTTTGACATGGCAATTTAGGAGGCTTTCAAGAAAGTGGTAGGCATCGTAGCAATGGCATAGCAAAGAGCGAGCAAACTAGCATAGCAAAGATAGTAGTGATTTCGAGGGTATGATCATCTTGCCTGCAAAGCTGTCAGAGTTGACTGGATCCTCAAAAGCAAACTCAACGGGCTCCTCGTTAGTGAAATCGTCTCCCGGCTCTACCCAAACAATACAAACAAGCAACAAGGATACAATCAACCATGTGCAAGGATCAAGCGATATGATGCAATGATGATATGCTATGCGGGATGCGATGCGGGATGCAAAATGCAAGATATGACAGGAAATGCATGAACCTGGCCTCAACTTGGAATTCCAAGGGTGCCACTGGAAAGATGAGATGAAATTTCTTGAAAATGATATAAAGAACGCCGGAATCGGAGTTACAGTTTGGAAATGGCAAGCGATTCAAAAATGACACCGGTCTGCGATTTACAGCAAGTAGGCATCTAAAAGCAACGAAATGGACATGCTACAGCACCCAAACATGACAAAAAAATACATGTCAGGGATGCACACAAGATGCTTAACAAAAGTCTAGCACTGAGCTACGGCCAATTCATCCATTAACAGGTTCAAACAAGCATGGCAAAAACGCAAATGGTAAAACAGATCTCAGACTTAGTGAAATTAACACTTGTCTGGAATTTCAGATCATATAGCCCTCTTCGGAGCAACAAAACAACATGCTACAGGACTTGAACATGACAAAGAAAGACATGGCATGGAGCTACTCAACAAGCTTAACAAAAGTCCCTTAGTGACCTTGAGCCAAAAGGGATCACAAAATATACTAACAAGCACACGAACATAGAAAAAACATAACTCACGAAGGCATGTTTACGAGCTCGATGCACTCACTACGGTGCAAGTCATGGCAAGACAAGCACACATCCCTTAAGAAGGCACAAAATACAAGCTATACATGGCAAGAACAATGGCATAGCATGCACGGGTCAACTACAATAACATCGGCATAATCGCAAACAAGTTGACGATCTGCCCAGATTCACCACGAAGCAAAAGTAGAGCTCGATTGACTCGAGCTAGGGTGCTCCATAATTGCAAACAAAGACATGGATGGATAGAGCACTACAAGATTAACAAAACTCCCTTACTAATCATCCTCAAAAGAGGCACGGATCACTAGGAAACAATAAGAACATATGGCATCATGAACTAAATAATCCCAGACTTAGTGAAAACTACTAAGTCCCTGAAAACAGATTTACCGGGTGCCTCACTTTGCAAGCTTGCACAAGTCACCACACACATCCTAAAAATACAAGGGGTTGTACCTCTAGATAGATGACAAAACCCTTAACAAAACATATGAAGGACTCACGGGCATAGCATGCACACAATAATCATGGCAAAAATGACAAAAGTCTAAGATGAACTAGCAGATCTGACAATTAACTCACAAAGCCTCCTTCTAATAGCATTTCGGGCATCAAGATGAGCTCAAATGAAAATGATGCAATGGAATGAAATGATGTACTCATCGAGACGAACATTTTGATATGCTATATGCCCAAATCGGAGCTACGGGTGCGGAGTTATCACAGGTCAAAGTTTGCATAAAAATTAGGGTTCCGGGGGGAAAAATCAACCCAGGGGATTTTCCAGATCCAGATCCAGCGCGGTTCCCGATGCACTCGCCAGAGTCCGGCCGGAGTAGGGCGTGGAGGAGGCGGCTGAGCTCTCCGGAGCCGGATCTGGCCACGGGAACGCGGGGCGGCGAGGTGGGACGAGACGGCGGCGGCGGACGGAGGCGAGCGGCGCTCTTCTCCGGCGAGGTCGCGCGGCGACCGGAGCAGGCACGGCGAAGGGCGGTGCGGTACGGCGGCGTCGGGCGCGAGGGAGGCGGGGCACTCCGGCGAGGCATGGCGAAGTCCGGCGAAGATCCGGTGAAGGTCCGGCGAGCGGCAAGGCTGTGGGTCTCCTCGGGCCCGGCGCGGTCCGGGGCGGGCCAGAGATGGGCTCCGCAGGCCCGGCGGCGGGGAGGAGAGAGAAGGGTGGCGCGCTGATGTGGCGGTGGCGGATTCGGCGCAGGGGAGGCCGGACATGTCCGGGCGCGGGCGGTTTTGTCTGGCGGCGCGAGGTGGATGAAGGTTAGGGTTCATCCGCGAAAATTTCGGGGATGGCCACATATTTATAGGTAGAGGGAGCTAGGAGAGTCCAAATGAGGTGCGGTTTTCGGCCATGCGATCGTGATCGAACGCTCTAGATGATGGAGCAGAGTTAGGTGGGTTTTGGGCCAAATTGGAGGGGTGTTGGGCTGCAACACACACGAGGCCTTTTCGGTCCCTCGGTTAATCATTGGAGTATCAAACGAAGTCCAAATGGTACGAAACTTGACAGGCGGTCTACCAGTAGTAAACCAAGGCCGCATGGAAAGTCTCGGTCCAATCCGGAAATGTTTAATCCCCACACACGAAAGAAAGCTAGAATTGGCCACCGGAGGAGAACGGAGCGCCGGATTGCAAAACGGACAACGGGAAAAATGCTCGGATGCATGAGACGAACATGTATGCAAATGAAATGCACATGATGACATGATATGCGATGCATGACACACAAGAAATGACAATGCAACAACATCGAATAACTGCACGACACCTGGCACATCGGTCTCGGGGCGTTACACCTCTGCTTCGTATCCTCTGCTTCATCCCCTCTGCTTCGCCCCCTCTGCTTCATCCCCCTGCTTTGGTGGTGGCTAGGCTATATTTATAGTGGCCTTGGTCCTCTTCCCCCAAAATTAAGGCAGGAAGGGATCCCACAATGGCCAAATTCGAAGGGAGACAACTAGTACATCTTATCCTGATGAAAGGTGGCCTTCGCCTGCAAAGCTTCTAGTCGTGATGACCTCCGTCCTGCCGTCCTGGCGGTCTTGATCTTGTTGCGTTGGAATGGAAACATTGGTTGATTCCTCGGGACTCCGCAGCTGCGCTTGCCTCTTTAGCACCAAAGAGGAAACCTGTTGGACTACGCCCACTGGCGCCTGCCTGGCCTCGGTCATCATGGCTTGCGTCATCCGAACCTCACGAAGTGAGGGCTTGCTTAGAAATCTCCGCTCCTCAGGAGCCAGCCTAAGGAGGCCGCTCCTTCTAGAGGTCTTGGCATCGTCCGCCTCGCGAGGCTTGGCCCCTTGCAAGGGCCTTGTGTTGTTGGTGCTGAAGATGGGCTGTACCAGGCCGTCGATGGAGCCACGCCATGGGCCGCATGCAGGAAAGTCTGGGTACCCCCATTTCCAGAACGCTGACAGTAGCCCTGGGGCCCAAGGCGCGCTCGGACTTGGCTTCGAGGCGAAGCCAAAGGGCAAGGATGGAGTGCCCTGGGCCCTAACCGTCTGCAGCCTCGGTTGATGCATGGCGCTTGATGGGACGTGGGCGTCTTCGCTTCCCCATGCTGCCTCGGCAACCGTCCTGGGTTGACAAAAAGGCTGGCGCCTGCCTCTGAGGCTTCATTTCCTTCCCAGCATCTCGCTCTAGATCCCCTTCTCTCCTCACTCAGAGCGTCTCTAGATTTGGCAATCTCTCCCAGACTTACCACCGATGCCGATCGAGAAAGCGAAGCCCCCCGCTTCTGCCGCGCGCTCGGCCTTCTCGTTCGAGCCGGCCCTCAGTGCATCCTCCATCACTGCAGGGACGGTGAGCGCCCTTGTGGGGGTGGCGCCTCCGTTGCGCCGTTCTTCCACTTCTTCTACCTCCGGATGGGTAGCGCCCGGTGCTCCGGGTGCACCTGCTTCATCGCAGCTAATGGCAGCAACGCGATCTCGAAGGCCGGGAAGAAGGTGGAGAACTTCCAGCACAAGTGGATCTTCATGGACGCCAAGCACTCCCACACTCGGCTGGAGCTACCGACCACGTTGTCGGTGAAGTTGGACCGGTGGGCTCACGAGAAGCTCATCGATCCCCAGGCGGAGCTGCTTCTAGAGAAGATGATGGCGGACCAGAAGGCGGAGAAGCTAATAGGGGCCATGATCGTTAGGGAGTTCCTGACGCAGCGCCTAGCTCGGCTCTAGGCGCACTCGCGCCCTCTATGGAGCCTCAAGGGCACGGAACACGAACTTCGGTTGCGTCCGGGAGACCTGTCCGACGAGGAGCTGAGCAAGGCCATGCACACCTTGCTCGAGAAGGACCAGGGCGTCCTCCCAGCGGCCTACCTCCCGCTGTACCACCGCGACGACGGAGGGAAGGTAGCTGGTGCCATGCCCATCTTGAACGAGCGGGGGCTCGTGCCGCCCGTGCTCCCCAACTCCCCGGTGCTGGTGCCCTCCGGCGAGGAGGAGGAGGAGGGGGACTCGGAGGCGACCCTGGAGGGGTGGGGGAGACTTCTCCCCCGCGGCAGAGCGAGCTCCTCCGCGTCCTCTCCGATGATGACGACGCTAGTGAGTACTTGATCGACGGGTCGTCGCGCTCCACCGGGGTCGCCACGAGGTCCTAGGGAACCCCTCTGAGGGGGCTGAAGTGGGGCCCCCCCGAGGAAGGGCGGGTCGGCGTCGCTTCCCCGGGGTGACGCCTCCACCTTGTCGCCGGCCGCCACCGTTGCGGAGCCAGCCGCCTGATACGTCTCTATCGTATCTACTTTTCCAAACTCTTTTGCCCTTGTTTTGGACTCTAACTTGCATGATTTGAATGGAACTAACCTAGGCTGACGCTGTTTTCAGCAGAATCGCCATGGTGTTATTTTCGTACAGAATAAAAAGTTCTCGGAATGACCTGAAACTTCACGGAGATAAGTTCTGGAATTAATAAAAAATATTGTCAAAAGAATCAAGGGTAGGGGCCCACACCCTGGCCACTAGGGTGGGGGCGTGCCCACCCCCTGGGGCGCGCCACCCTACCTTGTGGCCCCCCTGGACCTCCACCGACCTCAACTCCAACTCCATATATTCTCTTTTGGGGAGAAAAAAATAAAAGAGAAGGATTCATCGCGTTTTATGATACAGAGCCGCCACCAAGCCCTATTCTTCCTCGGGAGGGCATATCTGGAGTCCGTATGGGGCTCAGGAGAGGGGAATCCGTCACCATGGTCATCATGAACCATCCTCCATCACCAATTTCATGATGCTCACCGCCGTGCATGAGTAATTCTATCATAGGCTTGCTGGACCGTGATGGGTTGGATGAGATTTACTATGTAATAGAGTTAGTTTTGTTAGGGTTTGGTCCCTAGTATGCACTATGTTCTAAGATTGATGTTACTATGACTTTGTTATGCCTAATGCTTGTCACTAGGGCCCGAGTGCCATGATTTCAAATTTGAACCTACTATGTTTTCATGAATATATTTGTGTTCTTGATCCGGTATTGCAAGTTATAGTCACCTACTACGTGTTATGATCCGGCAACCCCGGAGTGACAATAGTCGGTACCACTCCTAGTGATGACCGTAGTTTGAGGAGTTCATGTATTCCCTAAGTGCTAATGCTTTGGCCCAGTACTCTATTAAAAGGAGGCCTTAATATCACTTAGTTTCCAATAGTACCCCTCTGCGACGGCAGGGTAGGACAAAAGATGTCATGCAAGTTCTTTTCCATAAGCATGTATGACTATATTTCGAATATATGCCTACATTATATTGATGAATTGGAGCTAGTTCTGTTGCACCCTATGTTATGACCGTTGCATGATGAATGCCATCCAACATAATTATCCATCATTGATCCATTGCCTACGAGCTTTTCACATATTGATCTTTGCTTCGTTACTTTTCTGTTGCCATTGTTACGATTGCTACAATACTACTACTATTACTTTTGCCACCATCACCGCTACTTCCATACTACTTTGCTACTAAATACTTTGTTGCAATTATTAAGTCTTTCAGGTGTGGTTGAATTGACAACTCAGCTGCTAATACTCGAGAAGATTCTTTGTCTCCCATTGTGTCGAATCAATAAATTTGGGTTGAATACTCTACCCTCAAAAACTATTGCGATCCCCTATACTTGTGGGTTATGAAGACCTTTTTCCGGCACTATTGCCGGAGAGCATAGCTCTATTCTCTAAGTCACTTGAGATTTATATCTGTTGATCACTATGAGGAATTTGAAAGATCATAGAACTACGATTTTTCCCTCAACTACGAGGGGAGGTAAGGAATTGCCATCTAGCTCTGCACTTGATTCTCCTTTTGTTTTAAGTAAACTTGCGACACCTACACCTGCTACTGATCGCTATATTTCACATGTTATTGATGATGCCACTTCTGCTATGCATGATGCTTATGACGATACTACTTCTATGCTTGATGATACTATGCCACTAGGTGAATTTCTTGATGAACAACTTCTAGGGTTAGAGAGAATGAAATTACTGAAACTGATGATATTATTGAAAATGAAGTTATGATTCTCCCCCTAGATATGAATTGCCTGTTGTACCTGAGGGTTATGTTATGGATGAAGATAATGCTAGATACTTCTTTGCTTGCAATGATAGAGAGGATCTTAAGAAATTGTTAGCTAAGATGAAAGAAAAATCCTTGAATGCTAGAATGAAATATGACCCTACTTTTGCTACTTCACCTATCTTTGTTACCAATAAGGATTATGAATTCTCTGTTGATCCTGAGTTAATTACTTTGGTAGAATCTGATCCTTTCTATGGTTATGAATCTGAAATTGTTGTGGCACATCTTACTAAATTGAATGATATAGCCACCCTATTTGCTCATGAGGAAAAAATCGCTATTACTATATTCTTAAGTTGTTTCCTTTCTCATTAAAGGGTGATGCTACGATATGGTTTAACTCTCTTGCTCTTGGTTGTGTGCGTAGTCCCCAGGATATGGTTTATTACTTCTCTGCTAAATATTTCCCCGCTCATAAGGTTAAAGAGTAAGAACAATCATAATGTTGTTAGGGTTATGACCAGAGGTGGTAAGTGTAACATCCCAAATTTTCAATTTGGAATGTTATACATTAGATTATCATTGCATATCATATTTTATTGCATTTTGGCTTGATCCTAGAAATTCTACGCAACTCAAGGACCCACAGAGAGAGTTGGGAATTTCGTTATTTTCATATTTGAGTTTTTCTCAAATTTTGGAAAGAGGATCGTTGGATTCTAATTATTTTCTCTTCGAATATTTCTTTTATAAAAATAAAAGAGAGAGGATAAAATGACTTCCTCAAAGTAAATAAATATTGGAGATTTAATATTAAAATCAAATAAGATTTTTATTCAGAGTTTTATTGCTATTTTATTTGAATTAGGAAAAAATTGTGTTTTTCCAAAATAGCACTTTAGGCCCAAATAAATGTTCACCTTGTCGGGCATATTTTTAGAGGATGGGGAAAATTTATTTCGGGATTTTTGGAGTCCGTTTAGTATTTCTTTTCTTTCTTTTTTTGCGTGTCGGAATTATTAAAAAAAAGAAACTGACTCCAGGCCGTACCCAAGTGGGACTCCGCTCGGGGGGGGGGCTTTATAAGCCACGCCGGCCGAACCCCGAAGCCCACCAGCCCCGCTGCCGCAACCCACCCGCGCCCCGCCAACCCTAGCGCCGCCACCGCTGCCGCCGCCACCGGCCGCCGCCTTGCCGACCCGCCGGAGGTAGTCGTCGCCGCCGCCTTGGTTTTCGCGAGAAAATACGATCGTTTTTTTCTTCGAAAACCCTAGATCTGTATTTTAGTTTCGGTTTGGTTTTTTCGGTTTAGTTATTTAGCGTACGTTCGTCCGTACGTTTGTTTTAACGAACGGTTTTCGTCTGTTTGCCGCAGATAGCGAACGTTCGTTCGTTAGTCTGTTCGCCAGTTTTTCTTTTTCTCGGATTTATCGTGATTATTTTCGATCGCGATTTCTGATCTGATTTTCGTTTTAGTTTATCTTTTCGCTCGTTTATCGGAATCGGGCGATTCAAGCGCCTAGAGTTTCGTCTCGAAGCCCTCTTTCTGTTTAACCAACTTAAACAAGTTTTTGCTACTGTAAAATTTGACTTTAGTCTAGATTAGTAATCAAAGCTTGTTTCTTTCGCAGTTTGAGTTTCGTTGCTTTGTTTGATTTGATTCTTTTTGCAAACCGGAGTTCTTAAGTTGAACTCTCTGGTTAGATCTTCTTATTTGAGTTTTACCCGTGCTTCTTGCTTGATTGCTTATTGTATGCTTGTTTGTTTGCGATAGAGTACCCAGAGTGCGAAGCGTGCTACTACGAGTCTGTAGGTTTCACGGATCATCAACAAGGCAAGTAACACTTTGATCATACCTCTTTACTACCCAGTTTTATTGCATTAGATCAACCCTCAAACAATTGCATGGTTAGGATCTGAATAAATTGTGGGTTGGGAAGTAGGTGAGGTAGTACATATTCACCTGTTTTATTATCAAACCCTGGGAGTTACTTCTACGTTGCTTATATGGCTATGTTATGCTAGTAGACGTGGTTTTGGGTTTGAGTGTATCCATGACAGATGTGAGTTGTTAATTTAATGGTTAACTTAAGGTGGCAACTTTAATACACATCTGGGTGGATTGAGGCACCTGGGGAACCCAGTGATTGCCTGTATTTTTGGAACTCCCGGGGTACCGTGTGATTTTCCTATGGACCGCCATCTAGGCTCAAAGGGATCATAAGATTATTCATGCTGGAAACTTCTGTGTGCAGCCACATGCCATTATGGGCTCTGGCATAGTTGAGTAAGTTGTGGGAAACCTTTCCATGATGGGCTAGCAGATGTAGGGGATTGTAGGTGTATCGGCCTATCTATCGGTTAAGGGGACCTCTTCGGGAAGACTGTGTCTTGGCCATCTATTTCTCAAACATTATGTAGTGCAAGAAATCCAATGGAGGAGATCGAGTCTTGTGGGGAAAAGTGCACAAACCTCAGCAGAGGGTACAAACTAATCATGGTTAGCCGTGTCCCCGGTTATGGACATCTTGAGTATCTAGTTCTTGGATTATCATGTGGATCTCATCACTCTTAAATATAATTTGATTGGGTTATTAGTTACTTTTAATTGGGATTGAGATGGGGTTTACCATTCTCAATGTTTTCAACAAACTTTGTAGCTAAACAAAATATATTCCTTTGCAGTAGAGAAAAGTTGGCTTTTCGCAAAACCTATTAACCATACAGCCTCCACCAGCCATATATGCATCTAGTGATAGCTTTACATTGTTCATTACTCTTTTGTGTTACACTGCCAGCATATTCTATGTGTTGACCCATTTCGGGATGCAATGTATCATGTTGCAGACTTTTCAGACGACGAGTAAGGAGACTTAGGCCGTGGTCTTTCACTCAGTTATGCCGTTAGAGTTGATGGACTCACTTTATCTTCCAAGCCTTCCGCTGTTATCATATTAGATGGCCTTAAGCCATATTTATTGTAATAACTTACCTTTTGAGTCATTCGATGTAATAAGTGTGTGATTGCTACTCTGTTATAAATTCTCAAGTACTGTGCGTGTCAACATTATCGATCCAGGAATGACACTGATGCACAGAGATCGGACTGTTTGAGGTCTGGCCGCTACAGTAAGATGACTCGGGAACCTTTGTATCCTGAGGGCCATCCTAAGAGAATTGAGCAGGATTCTCAGAGAACTAATACTGATGCACCTAGTCCTCGTACTAAAAAGAAAAAGAAAACTGATAGGACTTTGCATGCTAGTGAACCTGCAGTAGACACACCTGAGAATCCCAATGATATTTCTATTTCTGATGTAGAGACACAATCTCGTAATGAACATGAACCTAGTGCTAATGTTAATGATGATGCTCATATTGATGCTCAACCTAGTAATGATAATGATGTAGAGATTGAACCTGCTGTTGAACTTGATAACCCATAATCAAAGAATCAATGTTATGATAAGAGAGATTTTGTTGCTAGGAAACATGGGAAAAAAAGAGAACCATGGGTTCAGAAACCCATGCCCTTTCCTCCTAAACCATCCAAGAAAAAGGACGATGAGGATTTTGAGTGCTTTGCTGAAATGATTAGACCTATCTTTTTGTGTATGGGTTTGACTGATATGCTTAAAATGCCTCCTTATGCTAAGTATATGAAATAAATTGTTACTAATAAAAGAAAGATACCAGAAGCTGAGATTTCCACCATGCTTGCTAATAATACTTTTAAGGGTGGAATACCAAAGAAACTTGGACATCCGGGGGTACCAACTATACCATGCTCCATTAAAAGAAACTATGTTAAAACTGCTTTATGTGATCTTGGAGCTGGTGTTAGTGTTATGCCTTTCTCTTTGTATCCTAGACTTGAATTGAATAAGTTGACACCCACGAAAATTACAAATGGCTGATAAATCAAGTGCTATACCCATCGGTATTTGTGAGGATGTGCCTGTTGTGGTTGCAAACATTACTGTCTTAACGGACATTGCTATTCTCGATATTCCCGAGGACGACAGTATGTCAATCATCCTTGGTGGACCATTTTTGAATACTGCAGGGGCTATTATTGATTGCAACAAAGGCAATGTCACTTTTCATGTTAATGGTAATGAGCATACGTTACACTTTCCAAAGAAACAACCTCAAGTTCATAGTATCAATTCTATCAGAAAAATTCAAACTATTACTATTGGAGGTTTTGAATTCCCTCTTCCTACTATCAAAAATAAATATGATATTCTTATTTTTGGGGAAATGCATATCCCCATTGAGGTAACCAAGTGTTATTCGAAAATTCTCCGGTTTCATGTCATTCGGAAGAAGTTCGTTAATAAGACTTGAGCAACCTTGCTAATGGATTCCTTTTGATGAGAATGAGATGGACGAATTTAGAAGGCAAAACTCTCTTTACCCATCTTTTACTTTCTATTATTTAGAATAAATTAAGCAAAATTAGTATTTTATGTCTGTCTTTTGAATTATCCATGCGATAAAAAATGTCCCGAATAAAAGTTCTCCAAATGCCCTAAAAATTTAGTATGATTTTTTGTATAATATTTTAGAATTTCTGGTGCAAAGAACACACCAGGGGGCCTCACCAGCTGGCCACAAGGGTGGAGGGCGCGCCCACCCCGCTGGGGCGTGCCCCCTAACCTTGTGGGCCCCGTGGCCTCCTTCCACTTATTCCATCACCCATCCACTCCTTCTTCCACCAGAAAAAATCACTCCATAGCTCAAACTCGCGTTCTTGCTCATCTTGCTGCCATTTTCGATCTCCTTGCTCAAAGGCCCATTCAAAAAACTGCTTTGGGGGATTATTCTTTGGTATGTGATTCCTCCAATGGTCCAATTAGTTTTTGTTCTAGTGCTTTATTTATTGCAAATTTTTGCTACCTTGGTGACCCTGTTCTTAAGCTTGCATGTCAAATTTATATGGTCCAAAGCAATTTTGATGCATGATATAGCCTCTAGGCACTTTTAGGAGTAGTTGCTATCAATCTTGTTGAATTTGGTTCACTTTCATTTTGAGTCACTAAAAATTTATGTTCATGGTGATTTATATCCTACTCATGCTTGCATTCAATGTTGGTTAATCTCAATTCATGTTTATGACTGTTGTCGCTCTCTAGTTGGTCGCTTCCCAGTCTTTTTTCTAGCCTTCACTTGTACTAAGAAGGAATACTGCTTGCGCATCCACTTCCATAAACCCCAAAGTTGTTCCATATGAGTCCACCATACCTTCCTATATGCAGTATTTACCTGCCGTTCCAAGTAAATTTGCAAGTGCCAAACTCTAAACCTTCAAATGATAATCTGTTTTGTATGCCCGAATAGCTCATGTATCAACTAGGGCTGTCAATATCTTCCATGCTAGGTGGGTTATTCTCACGATGAGTAGACTCCGCTCATCATTCACGAGAAAATGGCTGGTAACTGAGATGCCTAGTCCCTTGCTCAAAGCAAATCAAATAAAAATAACTGCATACAGAACTCCCCCAGGATTGTTGTTAGTTGGACGGTACCCGTTGTTTTGGGCCTACCGTGGAGTGTTCTTGTTGGTGATGGGGGAGTATAAACTTTACCATTCTATTTGGGGACCGCCTATAATGTATGTAGCATGGAAGATACCGGGATCTCTTGGCTTTTATGTTGACAATGAAAGCATACCGCTCAAAATATTATTCAATATCTATTTCAAAACTCGAGCTCTGGCACCTCTGCAAATCCCTGCTTCCCTATGCGAAGGGCCTATCTATTTACTTTTATTGATGAGTCATCCTCCTCTTATAAAAAGCACCAGTTAGAGAGCAACACTGTCATTTATATGCATTGTTATTAATTTATATTGAGTATGACTGTGACTAGATCTCTTTTACCATGAATTACAATGTCCAGTCAGTCCTTGATTTTCAGGGGTGCTCTGCATTTATGTTTTGCGGTCTCAGAAAGGACTAGCGAGATACCATCTTGTTATATTGTATCATGATTGTTTTGAGAAAAGTGTTGTCATCCGAGATTTATTATTATTGCTCCCTAGTTGATTATGCCATTGATATGAGTAAATGTGAGACCCAAATGTTATTGTGAATATGGTTAGTTCATGATCTTTGCTAAAAACTTGAATGCTGGCTTTACATATTTGCAACAACAAGATCAAACAGAGTTTGTAAAAGTTTTTCTTTATCACTTTTAGTTTTTCAACTGGATTGCTTGAGGGCACGCAATGGGTTAATCTTGGGGGAGTTGATACGTCTCTGTCGTATCTTCTTCTCCAAACTCATTTGCCCTTGTTTTGGACTCTAACTTGCATGATTTGAATTGAACGAACCCAGACTGATGCTATTTTTAGCAGAATTGCCATGGTGTTATTTTTGTGCAGAATAAAAAGTTCTCGGAATGACCTAAAACTTCACGGAGATAAGTTTTGGAATTAATAAAAAATATTGGAGAAAGAATCAACTGAAGGGGCCCACACCCTAGCCACAAGGGCGGGGGGGGGGCGCCCACCCCCCTGGGGCGTGCCACCCGACCTTGTGGGCCACCTGGACCTCCGCCGACATCAACTCCAACTCCATATATTCTCTTTCGGGGAGAAAAAAATCAGAGAGAAGGATTCATTGCGTTTTACGATACGGGGCCGCTGCCAAGCCCTATTCTTCCTTGGGAAGGCAGAACTGGAGTCCGTTTGGGGCTCCGGAGAGGGGAATCCGTCGCCATCCTCATCATCAACCATCCTCCATCACCAATTTCATGATGCTCACCGCCGTGCATGAGTAATTCCATCATAGGCTTGCTGGACCGTGATGGGTTGGATGAGATTTACCATGTAATCGAGTTCGTTTTGTTAGGGTTTGATCCCTAGTATCCACCATGTTCTAAGATTGATGTTGCTATGACTTTGCTATGCCTAATGCTTGTCACTAGGGCCCGAGTGCCACGATTTCAGATTTGAACCTATTATGTTTTCATGAATATATTTGTGTTCTTGATCTGATATTGCAAGTTATAGTCACCTACTACGTGTTATGATCCGGCAACCCTGAAGTGAAAATAGTCGGGACCACTCCCTGTGATGACCGTAGTTTGAGGAGTTCATGTATTCACTAAGTGATAATGCTTTGGTCCGGTACTCTTTTAAAAGGATGCCTTAACATCCCTTAGTTTCGAATAGGACTCCACTGTCATGGGAGGGTAGGACAAAAGATGTCATGCAAGTTCTTTTCCATAAGCACGTATGACTATATTCAGAATACATGCCTACATTATATTGATGAATTGGATCTAGTTTTGTGTGACCCTATGTTATGACCGTTGCATGATGAATGGCATCCGACATAATTATCCATCATTGATCCATTGCCTACGAGCTTTTCACATATTGATCTTTGCTTCTTTACTTTTCCGTTGCCACTATTACGATTGCTACAATACTACTACTATTACTTTTGCCACCATCACCTCTACTTCCATACTACTTTGCTACTAAATACTTTGCTACAGATATTAAGTCTTTCAGGTGTGGTTGAATTGACAACTCGGCTGCTAATACTCGAGAATATTCTTTGGCTCTCCTTATGTCGAATCAATAAATTTGGGTTGAATACTCTACCCTCAAAAACGGTTGCGATCCCCTATACTTGTGGGTTATCACCGCTGTCGGTGTCAAAACCGGCAGATCTCGGGTAGGGGGCTAGATCAATCAACTCTTGTAAATTCGGAGATCCAAAGTATTCCCTACTTAATCAGATGTGGAGCTCACCAGACGTATTCTTGGAATTGCCGAAGAGTACCTCCGATGCGCGCGATTTTACCAAGCGCAGGAAGGGTGTGCCATGGAGAAGCTTTTTTGGTCATAGTTCGGCGCGCTAAAGCGTCCGCTGTTACTGAATGAACATATGGCCCAGTGGGCCGAGCTCCATAGGATATCCGGTTCTGCCATGAAGGATGTCATAGTCTGGCTGTGGCCTACTGAGCCCATTCAGAATATTTACTTCAGTTTGGTGCAGCGGCTTGTGGATGCGGTGCCGCGTATCGACGCCGTTAAGCGTTCAACATGCATTGAAGGTGCACGGATGGCCTTTGCCCATGTCAAAACATACTGGGCGAAGATGAAGGCCACCGATGTTGCAGCCAGGAGTCCCCTTAAGGGTAAGGACCATCACGCACCCAAACACTATTTCGAGGACATTTTAGATGGTGCCCGCTTGATAGATGGTCAGTGCTTGAAAGATATGATATTTGAATGGAATGTATTGAAATTGTAAAAGATAATATTATGATTTTTGCTTAAAAGATTTTGGTTCCTCCTGTGCGGCCGCTTTTGTATAATCTAAAAGTTTTCCAGTCATCAAATTTAGCCCCTCGTAGAAAATACGGGGGTGTTCGTAAAAGCACTTGGTCACTCTTAACCCAACGTTTTGGTCCATGAAGGAGGTGTCAATGCGGTTTACGAGGCAATTGGACTATAGGGCGTTAACACTTTCACTTAGCCATAGGATTTTAATGGTGGGTCTACGATATAAACCCTGGTATGTACGCGGTTATCCCGATGTGGTGCGTTTACATGTATGACCTGAAGAAAGGTCCTTCGTGTAATACGGGGGGAATCGCGAAAGATTCCGATAAGTCGTCGAGTGGTTGACCAGCTCTCGCCGCATCATGATAGTCAGTTTTCGGCTTTCTCTACTAAGGTGCTCATCTAGGTAAACCAGGGCACAATCGCAGTAGTTCTCCCTTTACTACCTTAGCCGATAGAGCGGAACGTAAGGTAGCAAGCACATCAGCCGGGCAACCCAACTATTGACCCAAGACATGATTTGGAGCTGATGCATATAAGGCCAAACTCGTGACGCCGAAGTATGCTATACAACTGTTCGGACTTGTTGGCAATTTATTGTTCCCATCTCGAGCCCCTGGCGAGTTATGGCGGAGCGTGTGAAATAACAAAAGGAGAAAAATATAATTTTTTAGAGAAAAGTGAATACTGGATACAGATTATATTCACTAGAACTTGAGTGATATGCCAATCGTTGTTTTGTATATAATAACGACACGACCCCGGCTATTTGACATGCCAAGGGTCGACGGCTCAGGTAGAAGGCACTTTACAGGCTCGCAAAATAGAGAGTGCGGTCTACAAAAAGTTTTTTTGGACCTCCTATCGTACGCCTGTGCCACCTTTCCTTGATGAAGGGGCTCCTTGAAGGGAGTAACTTTTGGATGAGTGTACAAACTCGAACTCCGATAGAGTCGGTGAGATGACCAGCCTGCGAGTCACCTGTGGTAAGGGATAAAAAACGGTTAGACAAGAAAAGAAGGGGGTTATGGGAGTACTTGTAGGCCCGTTCGTATTGTGCCTCCGCCGATGCCCATGGTATTTTAAGTGCATAATTATGTATGTGCGGTATAGATTTCGGGGTGTATGAGGAGGACGGCGGAGGCCGAACTGCTAGTCCAGCTCCATAATTGGTCGGTCCTGCTGAATGGAGATCGACGGCTTAATGGCCGACAAGGTATGCGGTTTAATAAGACAGATTTTTACTCCGGCTGGAGGGAACGTAGTATGATCCTCAGTCCGGAGGGAGTACGTCTCATGCTCCTCTGTAGGGGCGTGTGTCATGTATACCATGTTCACTGTTTTTACCTCAAGGGGAAATTGCTTCTGACCCCCGGTATTTGGTTGGTGAATATCTTCGTCATCTCTATCACTGGGCGGCCTTTTCCCCTTGTGTTCGGCGTTGAGCTTGCCGACCTGCTTGAAGACCCAACAACTTCTATTGGTATGATTAGCTGGTTTATCGGGGTTGCCATGAATCTGGCAGGGCCAATCCAATATCTTGTCTAAATTGGATGGTTTGTCTCTGTTTGCCTTGAATGGCTTTTTCCGTTGACCGGGTTTGGGGCCGCTGAATCCGGCGTTGACCGATGTGTCGCGTGTTCTTTCATTATCATTGCGAAGTTTGTGTTTGCTTTGTCGAGGTTTGCCATTGCCATTCTTTAGCTTGTTTTGAAGCTCTTGACATTCCCCTTCCCACGAAAATACCACCAACATCATTTAACTCCATCAAATTTTTGAAACTTTGGCATCTTTGCCTAGGGCTTCCGTCACATCATCCGCTACACCACTACCGACTTCCGCAGCCTAACCAATATTGATCCCCATCACATTAGTGGTTGTTTGAGTTGTGATTTGAGTCTCTAAGGTGTCTAGGCTACTTAGGGACGGTTGCTTCTTCATCAACCACCACCACCACCATAACATCCGCATAGTTTTGCCCACCTCACACTCCCGCCACACCAATTTAACCCAATTTTATTTGTGTTGTGAGTTGTGCCTCCTAAGGTGTTTTGGCTACTTAGGGACCGTGATTCCAACTCTGACACCGTGTATAGTCCACCACCTTACCCTCCATTTCCGCATTGCCTACTCGCAAAACCCATCATTGCATTTCCGAAATCCCATTGAGCTTTCGCAACCACCACCGCATTCCCTCTACCACCATTTGACATTTGACATTTGAGATTTTGAGTTCGCGGTTTTTCCGTTTCCTAAGGTGTTTCGGCTACTTAGGGACGAGTCTCCATCATCTTGGTATCTCCATCAAGATCACCGCCACTCATCATTGCCACGGACGGTAACCTCCATATCATCTTGGTATCGTGGTATCCCTCCATTGTATATTCCCTTGCCATTGCATTGTTAACCCCTAGCCCATTTTGCATCACTTGCCTATCGAGACTAGCCATTTGAGTATTGCCGGCAATGTTACTTGTGCACATTAGTGATCTACACCATACATTGTATACATAGCATATCATATTGGTATCATATCATCCCTTATGCCACAAGTTTGTTCCCGCTTATATACAATTGCTATCTTGGTTTGTGCATTGTGCTAAAGTGACCATACAAAAAAAAGAATAAGCTTTTAAGCAAAAGAGAGAGCAAAGAAGCTTGTAAGCAATAGCCATAGCATCATACCACATTCCATATAAGATCATCTTGGATCACCTTGTGAGAAACACCAGGAACCATACATACATAGCATACTTGGGATAGAAAGTTATCCATTTTGCATCTTATAGGTTGTGCACAAGTGTTGTGTCCGCCTATTGAGCAATCGTGCTAGCGCCTCTCTTGAGTTGTGCAACACGAGCGTTTTCCGTGGATTCCACATTTGGTGCTCATCCTTGGTTGCACGATCCCATTTATCTATTCGTGTGTGCGTTTCCGTGTGCAATTCATTGCTATTGGTCTACTGGTTTCACTTGCGAATTTGTGAATCTCTTTCAACATTATTGACTCTTGCTAACATTTTGCATCAAATTTTTTGTGCCACTATCCTCACCGAGCTCCACCATAAGCCTTACTTGTGTAGGTGTGAGAAACCGACAAGAATTGGTATCAATTGTGCTATTTCCTTGTTCCACATTGGAGTGATCATTGATCCACCTTCAACTTCGGTCAAGGTACATTTGGTATTCGTTCTTCTCTTTCTCCCACTCATATTGGCTCGAGTCTTGTGATGGATAGGCAAGGTATTTCATCTCCGGTCTTCCACAACAATGACGGCGTGAACAACTACATCACCAAAGCGTCAATCTTCGACCTACAACAACAAATGCAAGGCGCACAATCAAGATTGAGAGAGCGCATTGAGAACCTCTCCATTGACATTCGACACTCCGAAGAGAGGAAAAGGGACAACATCGACAATAAGCTTTCCGCACAAAAGGAGGAGCAAGATGCAAGGATGGAGGAGATTCGGGCCTTGATCAAGTCTTCTTCCCCTTCATCATCCTCAAGGCGGCGACGAGCAAGTAAATCATCTTCGGAGCGCCCAAGCGATGCAAGCGCAAGTTGTCCACGTCCACATCTCCATGGCGACCAACATCACGTTCGTGATCCACATCGTCATTGTAACATCCCAAATTTTCAATTTGGAATGTTATACATTAGATCATCATTGCATATCATATTTTATTTTGCATTTTGGTTGATCCTAGAAATTCTACGCAACTCAAGGACCCACAGAGAGAGTTGGGGATTTCGTTATTTTCATATTTGAGTTTTCTCAAATTTTGAGAATAGGATCATTTGATTTTATTTATTTTATCATCAATTATTTCTATTACAAAAATATGAGAGAGGGAATAAAATGACTTTCCCAAAATAAAGAAATATTGAGGATTTAATCATAAAATCAAATAAGATTTTATTTCGGAGTTTTTCGATGTTTTATTTGAATTTAGGAAAAATGTGCGTTTTTCAAAATTGCATTTAGGTCTCAAATAAATGTTCACCTTGCGTGGCTTGATTTTAAAAGCCCATGAAAATTTATTTCGGAATTTTTGGAGTCCGTTTATTATTTCTTTTTATTTTTCTTCAGAGTGGAATAATTTAAAAACAAAAAAAACGAACTGACCTAACGGGCCGTGTCCGACTAGGACTCTGGCCCGACTAGGCAATATAAGCCGGCCCAGCCCCCCCGGGAGAAACCCAAGCCGCCAGCCCCGCTCGCCCCCACGCGCCACCGCCGCCGCCGCTGCCCGCCGCCGCCGAGGTTCGCCGCCGCCTCGACTTCCATGCCAACGTTTTTTAAAAAAAATTAGATCGGTTTTCATCGGTTTTTTTAAATAGATCGGTTTTTCCGGTTTATTTAAATAGTGAGTGTTCGTCCGTTCGTTCGTTCTAGCGAGTGTTCGTCATTTTTCTTTTTCTCGGATTAAATCCACGATTTTTCTGATCGCGATTCCTGATCCGATTTTTGTTTTAGTATAACTTTTCGCTCGTTTATCGGAATCAGGCGATTCAAGCGCCTAGAGATTCGTCTCGACACCCTCTATCTGTTTAATCAACTTAAACAAGATTTTGCTACTGTAAAATTTGCCCTAGATCCAGATTACTAGAACGAAGTTGTTTTCTTTCGCCGTTTGACTTTCGTTGTTTCGTTCGATTTGATTCTTTTTGCCAACCGGAGTTCTTAAGTTGAACCTTCTGGTTAGATCTCTTATTTGAGTTTTACCTGTGCATTAGATGAGTACTTATTGTATGCTTGTTTGTTTGTCTGCGATAGAATACCCGGAGTGCGCCGCCTGATACTTCGAATCGTTAGGTTTCGCGGATCATCAGCAAGGCAAGTAACACTTTGATCATACCTTTTCTACTACCCAGTTTTATTGCATTAGATCAATCCTCACACATTGCATGATTAGGATCTAATTAAATTGTGGGATGGGAAGTAGATGAGGTAGTACCTATTACCTGTTATTGTCAAACCTTTGGGAGTTACTTCTACGTTTGCTTATTATGCCATGCTATGCTAGTAGACGTGGATTGGGTGAGTGATATCCATGACAGATGTGAGATTGTTAATTAATGGTTTATCTAAGGTGGCAACTTAAACACACATCTGGGTGGATGTAGCGACCTGACCCGAATGGATCAAGTCTCTGTGCTTAAGTGTCATCCCTGGATCGGTATGCTGACACACACAGTACTCGAAGGATTTATAACAGAGGTAAATCACATGTATAAAGTAACGTAAATACTATTACCTCAATCCATATAGCGGAAGCAACAAGGTTGTGGATTCCCATCAACACCAACGGCAAAGTTGAGTGTAGAAATCGTAACCCTAACGTATCACTTACTCGACGTAAGGAACCTGCAACATGAGACGTTGCAGCCCAAAACAGGTCAGTACATTGAATGTACTGGCAAATTCACACCATAGAGAATGATGAACAATGGCTATCACTATATGCATATATGGCTGGTGGAAAAGCTCTATGGTTATAAGGTTTTTGCTAAAAGCCAATTTTTCCCTACTGCAAAGAATAAATTTATTTAACTATCATGGTGGTTGTTGAACATTGAGAATGGTTGACAGCATTCTCAATCCCAATTAAGTAACATCATTAAACCTAACAATATTCATTTAAAGTAACGTGATGAGATCAACAGGATAATCCAAGAACTAGATACTCAAGATGTCCATAACCGGGGACACGGCTAATCATGATTAGTTTATACACTCTGCAGAGGTTTGCGCACTTTTCCCCACAAGACTCGATCACCTCTGTTTGGTTTCTCGCACTACATGGTGTTTGAGAAGACGGATGACCGAGACATAGTCTTTCAGAAGCACTAGCACCTTACGATTGGGTAGACTGGTACACCTACATCCCCTACATCTGCTAGTCTACCACTGGAAGAGTTCGCACAACTTAGTCAACTATGCCAGAGCCCATAATGGCTTGTGGCTGCACACGGAAGTTTCTAGTATGAAATATCTTATGATCCCTTTGAGCCTGGGTGGCGGTCCAAAAAAACAGGCAAGTCCTGATAGACATTAGGTGCCTCAATCCACCTAGATGTGTGTTAGGTTGCCACCTTAGATAAACCATTAATTAACAAACTCACATCTGTCATGGATATCACTCACCCAATCCACGTCTACTAGCATAGCATGGCATAATAAGCAAATGTAGAACTCCCAAAGGTTTCATAATAATACAGGTGATAGGTACTACCTCATCTACTTCCCATCCCACAATTTAATTAGATCCTAATCATGCAATATGTGAGGATTGATCTAATGCAATAAAACTGGGTTGTAGAAAAAGTATGATCAAAGTGTTACTTGCCTTGCTGATGATCCGCGAGACCTAGGGTTTCGAAGTAACAAGCGGCGCAATCCGGGTGATCTATCGCAGACAAACAACAAGCACACAATAAGTACTCATCTAATGCACAGGTAAAACTCGAACAAGAGAACGAACCAGATAGTTCAACTTAAGAACTCCGGTTGCAAAGAAAGAACGAACCGAACAAACGACGGAAAACAAACGGCGGAAGAAAACAACTCAGTTCTAGCAAGTTGAAACTAGGTCAAATTTTACCATAGCAAAAACTTGTGTAAGTTGATTAGACGGAACAGCGGTTTCGAAACGAAACTCCAGGCGCTTGAATCACCTGATTCCGATAAACGAACGAGAAGATAAACTAGAACGAAGATCGGATCTGAGATCACGATCGCAGAATAAATCCGACGATAAGAAAAAGAAGAACGGTTAAATGAACGGACGTCGTTAACCGGGAACAATTGGTGATCACGTTCGTTGAGACGAACGGTCCGGCGAACGGTCCCAAGGCAACTAAATCGGAAAAGAAAATGAATCCGATCTAGGGTTTCGGAAAAGAAAACCGAACGAAAAACCGATCTAGAAAACCGAAACGGTTTTAGAAGAGAACCGGAAAGAAAACGAATCGGAAGAGAAGAAAAGAATCAGAACGATTAGAAGAAAACGATCCGAGGAAAAGAGACGCGGGGCAACCTCGGCGAACGGGGCTCCGGCGGCGTGGCGTAGGGCGGCGGCGGCATGGGCAAGGTGCGGCGGCGCGGCTAAAGGGCGGCGGCGGAGGGTGAGGAGCGCGGGGTGGGGCGCGGCTTGGGAGGAGAGAGGGCCTTGGGTTTTGGTGTGAGGATAGGGGGGTGTGGGGGTATTTATATAGGTGAGGGGTGAGGAGACTTGGGGTAGGGGACAAGAAATAGAGTAGGAATAGGAAAACGAAACAAAGGAAAGGGGAGGGGATAACCCTAGCCGGACTCGGCTAGAGCAAGAGGCGGCGGCGGCTGGCGCCTGCCTTGCCTGGCGCACGGCGCGCAGGGAGGCTGGAGAGGTGGCCGGCTGGCTGGGCCTTTGGCCCGGCTGGCCTGCGGGTTTTTTTTAACTGGTTCCGCGCGCAGAAAAACAAGAAAAAGAAAAACTAAATGGGCTCCAAAATCCCTAAAGTAAATTTTCCCCGACTCCTAAAAATGAGTCGAACAAAATGAACTTTTCTATGGACCTAAAATGCAATTTTTGAAAACGCGCATTTTTCCCTATCCAAATAAAACGCAAACAAAACTCCGGCAAAACCAAAATTGATCTATTTATTAAATCTTCATTTTTCCTAAATTTTGGGAAAGTCATATTATTCCCTCTCTCATTTTTTTTATATTGGAAAAATAATTGAAGATGAAATAAATAAATCAAATGATCCTCTTTTCAAATTCGAGAAAACTCTCAAATATGAAAATGATGAAATCTCCAACTCTCTCCGAGGGTCCTTGAGTTGCATGAAATTTCTAGGATCGACCAAAATGCATGAAAATATGATATTCATGATGATCTAACGTATAACATTCCAAATTGAAAATTAATTCCAAAAGGACTTGAAATTGATCCTTTGAAACTCCCAACTCATATTTCATAAATTGAAGAAGTCATTTTATCTTCTCTCGTGAAAATCATTGAGTTGCATAAAGTTTCTGAAGTGGAAAATATTTCCCAATGGAATTCAAATATTTTTCAAACACCCTTTTCATTTTTTAAATGGAAGAAGTTATGTCATCTTCTCTCTAGGGTTTTGTGTTGAAAAGAATTTGAATTCATGGAGATCATAAAAGCAAATATGAAAGTTTGGGAAAGTCCTTTTATTCCCTCTCATTTAACTTTCAAAAGTTTCGAATTCACTCACTTTCAGACAATCAATCAAACAATCAATCAAATCTATCTATTTATTATAACATTCCAAAATTTAGAATTTTGGGATGTTACAGTGGATTGAGGCACCTGGGTATTCCAGGACTTGCCTATTTTCTTTTGGACCGCCACCCAGGCTCAAAGGGATCATGAGACTATTCATACTGGAAACTTCCGTGTGCAGCCACAAGCTATTATGGGCTCTAGCATAGTTGACTAAGTCGTGCGAACTCTTACAGTGGTAGACTAGCAGATGTAGGGGATGTAGGTGGTACGGTCTACCCGATCGTAAGGTGCTAGCGCTTCTGAAAGACTATGTCTCGGTCATCCGTCTTATCAAACACCATGTAGTGCGAGAAACCAAACGGAGGCGATCGAGTCTTGTGGGGAAAAGTGCGCAAACCTCTGCAGAGTGTAATAAACTAATCATGGTTAGCCGTGTCCCCGGTTATGGACATCTTGAGTATCTAGTACTTGGATTATCATGTGAATCTCAACATGTTACTCTAAAATTAATTTTGTTGGGTTATGTTTAAAGATGATGCTTAATTGGGATTGAGAATGCTGTCAACCATTCTCAATGTTTAACAACCACCATGATAGTAATTAAATTTTATTCCTTTGAAGTAGGGAAAAAATGGCTTTACGTAAAAATGTAACCATAGAGCTTTCCACCAGCCAAATATGCATATAGTATAGCTGTTTCATTCCATTACTCTCTATGTGTTACCTTGCCAGCATATTCCATGTGCTGACCCGTTTCGGGCTGCAACGTTAATGTTGCAGACTTTTCCGACGATGATTAAGGAGTTTTTAGGTCGTGGTTCTATACTCAGTGATGCCGTTGGAGTTGATGGACTCACTTATCTTCCAAGCCTTTCGCTGTTATAGTTATTTAGATGGCCTTAAGCCATATTTATTGTAATAAGTTCTCGTTTGAGACACTCGATGTAATAAGTGTGTGATTGCTACTCTGCTATAAATCCTCCGAGTACTGTGTGGTGTCAGCATTACTGATCCAGGGATGACACCGGAGCACAGAGATCAGACCGTTTGAGGTCTGGTCGCTACGGAGATGGTATCAGAGCACACGCTGACTGTAGGACACGACCACTAAGTTAGAGACCTAGATCACTATTCACTCTCTTCTCTTCTGACCTCTCATCTTTTCTACTCCTTAGGATGGCGGATGCAAGGAACAAGTTCACACAACCGGATGAAGATACACCCTTTTTACGACACTTGAAGGAAGTCACTAGATACCTAAACATAGGAGTACCAAGCTTCACGGGAACCTACAACGCCACTTTACCTGAAGAAGAGCGCTGAATGATTCAAGTTCTAGTTCCAGGAAGGACATTCATGCCAGTCACTGAGCCCATAGAGTTTTCTTTTGATGCGCCAACTTGGAGTCTAGGAAAGAGCATGGCAGCTCACATCGCCATGGGATGCATTGGAGAAGTCTACCGCAAGGATCTCAAGGATACTATCTACCAGATTTGTGGGCGCAGAGATGAGCACTGGGAGATGATCGGCACCAAGAAGGATAGATCAATCGCATCTTTTATCCAGGAGTTAAATCAGCACATTCGACGACAGGAGAACCAGATGTGCGCCGACATGATAGACCTGAAGAAGGCAAAGACTAGAATCAAGGAACTGGAGGAAGAACTCAAGGCTACACGTGAAGATTATGAAGAGGAAATTGAAGTATTGATGGAGAAGAATGACGACCTGATCAAGAAGATTGGGATATTTATGGGAGGCCCTACGCCAGTAGATGAAGACGAAGAACCCCAGGAGATTAGCCCAGAAGACTACATCATCATCGACGACACCGACTCGGAACCAGATAGTAGCGATGATGACTATGTTGATGAAGCTGGAGCAGATATCATGGAGTCAACAACCAAAGAATATTTCTAGTAGACCACCTCATCAGTAGTAGTAGTCCACCATGTAAATATAGTAGTCCGAGCACTTTTGCAATAGATAGATCTATTGTATGCCCTTGTGAAAGAGCAACTATCCCTAGGTGGTTTTGGTAATTCATAACAACATATAGCTCATTGAGCTAATGCTATTCCAAGATGATTATTTCAGGAAAGCTCAATGATTGGCATGGCATGGATGTGAAAGTGGAACCCTCAAAATGCTAAGGACAAAGGATTGGCTCAAGCTCAAAAGCTCAAGACTCTTCATTTCATATTTTAGTGATCCAAGATCACATTGAGTCCATAGGAAAAGCCAATACTATTAAGGAGGGATGAGGTGTTGCTTAATGAGCCTCTTGCTTCATGTGCTTAGTGATATGCTCCAAAACCCTCAACTACTTTCCCACATCCACATATGACCTAAACTCTAAGCCAAACTCGGTCCTACCGATTTTTCCTATCCGGCGCCACCAAGTTTCACTTGTCATTAGCCACTGCCAAACCCTAGCAATTCGATTCTACCGATAAGGTTCTCGGTCCCACCGAGATGGGGTTGCAATCTCTCTGTTTCCCTTTCGTAACTTTTCGGTCCCACCGAAAGAGCAAATCGGTCCCACCGAGATTGCAATGTAAACTCAGTGTTTCCCCTTTGTAACTTTTCGGTCTCACCGAGTTCCACTCGGTCCCACCGAAAGAGCAAATCGGTCCCACCGAGTTTGCCTGACCAACTCTCTGGTTAGCTAATTACCAAACTCGGTCTCACCGAGTTTGTGTAATCGGTCTCACCGAGATTACGTTATGCCCAAACCCTAACCGAATCGGTCCTACCGAGTTGCATGTCAGTCCCACCGAAATTCCTAACGGTCACTAGGTTTACTATTTCGGTCAGACCGAGTTTTATGATTCGGTCCCACTGAGATTGGAAATCTGTGTAACGGTTGGATTTTGTGTGGAGGCTATATATACCCCTCCACCTCTTTCTCATTCAGTGAGAGAGCCATCAGAACACACACATCATTCCAACTCATTTGTTCTGAGAGAGAACCACCTACTCATGTGTTGAGATCAAGACATTCCATTCCTACCATATGAATCTTGATCTCTAGCCTTCCCAAGTTGCTTTCCACTCAAATCTTCTTTCCACCAAATCCAAATCCTATGAGAGAGAGTTGAGTGTTGGGGAGACTATCATTTGAAGCACAAGAGCAAGGAGTTCATTACCTACACACCATTTGTTACTTCTTGGAGAGTGGTGTATCCTAGATTGGCTAGGTGTCACTTGGGAGCCTCCGTCAAGATTGTGGAGTGAACCTAGGAGTTTGTAAGGGCAAGGAGATTGCCTACTTCGTGAAGATCTACCGCTAGTGAGGCAAGTCCTTCGTGGGCGATGGCCATGGTGAGATAGACAAGGTTGCTTCTTCATGGACCCTTTGTGGGTGGTTGCTTCTTCGTGGACCCTTCGTGGGTGGAGCCCTTCGTGGACTCGCGCAACCGTTGCCCTTGGGTGGAGCCCTGTGTGGACTCGCGCAACCATTACCCTTCGTGGGTTGAAGTCTCCATCAACGTGGATGTAGGATAGCACCACCTATCCGAACCACGGGAAAAACATCCGTGTCTCCAATAGCGTTTGAATTCTCCAAACCCTTCCCTTTATATTCTTGCAAGTTGTATGCTTTACTTTCCGCTGCCAATATACTCTTTGCATGCTTGCTTGAATTGTGTGATGATTGCTTGACTTGTCCTAGAATAGCTAAAATCTGCCAAGAACTAAAATTGGGAAAAGGTTAAGTTTTTATTTGGTCAAGTAGTCTAATCACCCCCCTCTAGACATACTTTCGATCCTACACCTTGTTTGATTGATTGAAGTGAATTGTTTGCTTTTTCCTAATGTGCATATGGGTAGTGTTTTCTCTTTAGACCCCCTCTATTCTTACATCTCATCTTTTCTAAACCCTCAGATGCCTCCGAGACGTGACCCCGGATTTGCCTTTCCACCGGAGCTCACCCAGTTGATCCAGCAGCAGAACACAGGATGCAGTTGCTAGTCCAGAATCAGAATCAAGGGAACAATAACAACAACCCACCACCACCACCACCACCTGTTGACCACTTAGCCCGTTTTCTTAGGCTGAATCCGCCGGTGTTTTCCAGTAGCACCGAGCCGATAGTAGCAGATGATTGGCTCTGCAAGACAGCTAGGGAGTTGACCACAGCAGGATGCACAGATGCGGAGAAGGTGAAGTTTGCCGCACATCAGCTAGAAGGACCCGCAGCATCATGGTGGGAGAATTTCACAGCCACTTTCCCTGTCGACACTGTCACATGGGACCAGTTTCAGCAGGCTTTTTGTACTGTACATGTTTCAGTAGGAGCTATGGCCATGAAGAAGCGTGAGTTTCGCAACTTATGCCAAGGAGGACGGACAGTTGGCTAGTATGTGGAGGACTTTAGTAAGCTAGCACGTTATGCCCCAGATGACGTCGCTACGGATGCAGCTAAGCAGGAGAAGTTTCTGGAAGGACTGAATGATGAGTTGAGCATGCAGTTGATGGTAGCAACCTTCAACAACTACCAGGAGTTAGTAGATCGTGCTCTTATGATTGAAGGGAAGCAACCGTAGATTGAGAACCGCAAGAGGAAGTATGGACAAGGGAAGTACAATTCAGGAGCTCAGTAGAAGCCACGTTTTACCCCTAGACCGGGAGGACATTTTCAGCATGCCCACGGAGGAGGTAGCTCACACAATCATAATGGCACCATGAATGGGAATGGGAATGGAGGAAGCAATGGCCAGAACCGCACCAACCCCTCAACCCCGGCCAAGAAGGACCTAAGCCAAGTCACTTGTTTTAAGTGTCAGAAGACCGGACATTATGCCAATGAATGTCCTGAAGGCCAAAATGGCAATGGAAGTTCTGGGAAGAAGCCGAACCCTTTCAACAGGGGACAGGTGAACCACGTTAGCGTGGAGGAGGTTGAAGCTCAGCCCGATGCAGTAATAGGTAAGTTTTTGGTTAAGTCATTTACTGCACTCGTTCTTTTTGATACTGGTGCATCGCATTCATACATCTCAAGGGGATTTGTGGATAAGTATAACCTACCAACCCAAGCCCTTAGGTCACCCATGTTAGTAACCTCGCCTGGAGCAGAGTATGTGGCTAGTCTATGGTGTGATCGGTTACCATTAAGGATTGGTAACTATGTTTTTCCCTCAGACCTAATAGTATTGGAATCTCAAGGATTGGATGTGATATTAGGCATGGATTGGTTATCAAAGTATGAAGGGAATATTGAATGTGCTAGTAAGTCAATTTTGCTTACCACCCCAGAAGGGAGAAGGATCAAGTATGTATCCCGACATGTGCCAAAGAGGACTCAAGTAAATTGCCTAACTGGAGTTGTGCAGGAGGAAGTACCAGTGGTAAGGGATTTCCCTGATGTATTTCCAGAGGAGTTGCCAGGCATGCCACCGGATAGAGATATTGAGTTTTTGACTGAGCTATTGCCAGGCACAGGGCCAATATCAAAGAGACCATATAGGATGCCAGCAAAGGATTTGGTGGAAATTAAGAAGCAGATTAAGGAGTTACTGGATAAGGGATATATCCGCCCAAGTTCTTCACCTTGGGGATCGCCAGTACTTCTAGTGGAGAAGAAGGATGGATCATTAAGGATGGTTGTTGATTATCGAGGATTGAATGAAGTAACGATCAAGAACAAGTACCCACTACCAATGATCAACGATCTGTTTGATCGATTGCAAGGAGCTAAGGTATTTTCCAGGATCGATATGCGATCAGGATACCACCAGTTGAAGATTCGAGAACAGGATATTCCTAAGACAGCTTTTACCACCAGGTATGGCTGTATGAGTATACCGTTATGTCATTTGGTCTGACTAACGCACCTGCCTATTTTATGAACATGATGAACAAAGTGTTTATGGAGTTTTTGGATAAGTTCGTCGTAGTGTTCATTGATGATATCCTGGTTTATTCTAAGAATGAAGAGGAGCATAAGGAGCATTTGTGTTTGGTACTTGGAAGGCTCAGAGAACATCAATTATATGCCAAGTTCAGCAAATGTGAGTTTTGCTTGAAGGAAGTAGGGTTCCTCGGACACGTTATATCTAGAGAAGGTATAGCAGTTGATCCCACTAAAGTGGAAACCGTGACCAAGTGGGAAGCCCCAACAACAGTTGGAGAGATCCGGAGTTTTCTTGGACTCGCAGGATACTACCGGAGATTTATTGAGAATTTCTCAAAGATTGCAAAGCCTATGACGGAGTTGTGGAAGAAAGATACCAAGTTCATATGGACAGAGGAATGTGAGGCTAGTTTCCAAGAGTTGAAGAAACGTTTGGTTACCTCACCAGTGTTGATTTTGCCAGACCAGACCAAAGATTATGAGGTGTATTGCGACGCTTCACGTCGAGGACTTGGAGCAGTGCTTATGCATGAAGGGAGAGTTGTTTCATATGCCTCAAGACAACTGAAGCCTCATGAGTTGAATTATGCCACGCATGATTTGGAGTTAGCAGCCGTAGTGCATGCATTGAAGACATGGAGACATTTCCTCATTGGAAATCATTGTGAGGTGCACACGGATCATAAGAGTTTGAAGTACATTTTCACACAGAAGGAGTTAAACCTCAGACAAAGGAGATGGTTGGAGCTTATCAAGGATTATGATATGAAATTGCATTATCACCCCGGAAAGGATAATGTAGTAGCTGACGCATTAAGCCGTAAAAGCCATGTCAATATATTAATAACGGGATAAATACCCAAGGAGTTAGCCGAAAATCTTCGTGAACTATGTTTGGAAATAGTTCCGAGAGGCTATGTAGCAGCATTGGAGATTCAGTCAACTTTGATGGATAAAATCAGGGAAGCTCAGAAAGCTGACAAAGAGATTGCCGCTATAAAGGAGAAACTGAGCAAAGGAAAAGCTAAAGGATTTCGTGAGGATGAGCACGACACCCTATGGTTTGAAGACCGTGTTTACGTGCCCAATGACCCGGAGATCAGGAAGTTGATTTTGCAAGAGGCACACGACTCACCGTATTCAATTCACCCAAGAAATACCAAGATGTATCTGGATTTGAAGGATATTTTCTGGTGGAACGGAATGAAGAAGGATATTGCGGAGTATGTAGCAGTTTGTGATGTATGTCAGAGAGTAAAGGCAGAGCATCAGAAGCCAGCAGGATTGTTACAACCATTGCCGATACCCGAATGGAAGTGGGATAAGCTAGGCATGGATTTATCACGGGATTGCCCAGGACTCGTTCAGGCTATGACTCGATTTGGGTTGTAGTTGATCGATTGACGAAAGTAGCTCATTTCATCCCAGTAAAGACCACTTACACCGGTGCTAAGTTGGCAAAGATATACATGACCAGGATCGTATGTCTGCATGGAGTTCCAAGGAGTATCGTATCAGATAGAGGAACCCAGTTTACCTCAAGGTTCTGGAAGCAGTTGCATGAAACTTTGGGTACCAGGCTAGAATTTCAGTACCGCTTTTTATCCACAGACAGATGGACAGACCGAGAGAGTCAATCAGATTTTGGAGGATATGCTGAGAGCTTGTGCGCTAGATTATGGATCTAGTTGGGATGATAATTTGCCATATGCAGAGTTTTCTTACAACAACAGTTATCAAACCAGTTTAAGGATGGCCCCTTTCGAAGCCTTGTACGGAAGGAGGTGCAGGACACCGTTGTCATGGGACGAAGTTGGAGACCGCTAGTTGTTTGGACCTGACTTGATTAAAGAGTCTGAACAGAAGGTGAAGTTGATTCGCGATAGGCTCAAGGTAGCCCAGTCCAGATAGAAGAGTTATGCAGATTCTAAACATAAGGAGACAGTTTACGAAGTTGGAGATAGAGCTTATCTTCGAGTATCTCCACTTCGGGGAACAAAGCGTTTTGGAGTTAAAGGGAAGTTAGCACCACGATTTGTAGGACCATATCGAGTTTTGGAGCGTATGGGAGAAGTGGCCTACAAGTTGAGATTGCCCGAAGGATTGTCAGGAGTTCATGATGTGTCTCAGTTAAAGAAATGTCACGCGGAGATGGCTGACATACTGTTGAGAGACACCGTGCTGTTGGAAACTATTCAGTTGGATAATGATTTGACCTACGAGGAGAAGCCAGTTAAGATTCTCGAGTTTGCCAACCGAGTTACCCGCAACAAGGTTATCAAGTTTTTCAAAGTTCAGTGGAGCCACCACACGGAGGATGAAGCCACATGGGAGCGAGAGGAATACTTGCTCAAAGACCACCCTCACCTATTTTCTAGCCAACCCGAATCTCGAGGGCGAGATTCATCTTAAGGGGGGTAGGTTTGTAACATCCCAAATTTTCAATTTGGAATGTTATACATTAGATCATCATTGCATATCATATTTTACTTTGCATTTTGGTTGATCCTAGAAATTCTACGCAACTCAAGGACCCACAGAGAGAGTTGGGGATTTCATTATTTTCATATTTGAGTTTTCTCAAATTTTGAGAATAGGATCATTTGATTTTATTTATTTTATCATCAATTATTTCTATTACAAAAATATGAGAGAGGGAATAAAATGACTTTCCCAAAATAAAGAAATATTGAGGATTTAATAATAAAATCAAATAAGATTTTATTTCGGAGTTTTTCAGTGTTTTATTTGAATTTAGGAAAAATGTGCATTTTTCAAAATTGCATTTAGGTCCCAAATAAATTTTCACCTTGTGCGGCTTGATTTTAGAAGCCCGTGAAAATTTATTTCGGAATTTTTCGAGTCCGTTTAGTATTTATTTTTATTTTTCTTCCGAGCGGAATAATTTAAAAAAACGAACCGACCTAACGGGCCGTGTGCGACTAGGACTCTGGCCTGACTAGGCAATATAAGCCGGCCCAGCCCCCCAGGAGAAACCCTAGCCGCCAGCCCCGCTCGCCCCCACGTGCCGCCGCCGCTGCCCGCTGCCGCCGCCGCCGGACGCCGCCGCCGCCGCCGCCGCCGCCGAGGTTCGCCGCCGCCTCGACTTCTGTGCCAACATTTAAAAAAACATTAGATTGGTTTTCGTCAGTTTTTTTAGTTTCGATTTTTTTAAAATAGATCGGTTTTTCCGGTTTATTTAAATAGTGAGCGTTCGTTCGTTCATTCGTTCTAGCGAGTGTTTGTCGTTTTTCTTTTTCTCGGATTAAATCCGCGATTTTTCTTATCGTGATTCCTGATCCGATTTTCGTTTTAGTATAACATTTCGCTCGTTTATCGGAATCAGGCGATTCAAGCGCCTAGAGATTCGCCTCGAAACTCTCTATCCGTTTAATCACCTTAAACATGATTTTGCTACTGTAAAATTTGCCCTAGATCCAGATTACTAGATCGAAGTTGTTTTCTTTCGCCGTTTGACATCCGTTGTTTTGTTCGATTTGATTCTTTTTGCCAACCGGAGTTCTTAAGTTGAACCTTCTGGTTAGATATCTTATTTGAGTTTTACCTATGCATTAGATGAGTACTTATTGTATGCTTGTTTGTTTGTCTGCGATAGAATACCCGGAGTGCGCCGCTTGTTACTTCGAATCGTTAGGTTTCGCGGATCATCAGCAAGGCAAGTAACACTTTGATCATACCTTTTCTACTACCCAGTTTTATTGCATTAGATCAATCCTCACACATTGCATGATTAGGATCTAATTAAATTGTGGGATGGGAAGTAGATGAGGTAGTACCTATTACCTATTATTGTCAAACCTTTGGGAATTACTTCTACTTTTGCTTATTATGCCATGCTATGCTAGTAGACGTGGATTGGGTGAGTGATATCCATGACAGATGTGAGATTGTTAATTACTGGTTTATCTAAGGTGGCAACTTAAACACACATCTGGGTGGATTGAGGCACCTGGGTATTCCAGGACTTGCCTGTTTTCTTTTGGACCGCCACCCAGGCTCAAAGGGATCATGAGACTATTCATACTAGAAACTTCCGTGTGCAGCCACAAGCTATTATGGGCTCTAGCATAGTTGACTAAGTCGTGTGAACTCTTACAGTGGTAGACTAGCAGATGTAGGGGATGTAGGTGGTACGGTCTACCCGATCGTAAGGTGCTAGCGCTTCTGAAATACTATGTCTCGGTCATCCGTCTTCTCAAACACCATGTAGTGCGAGAAACAAAACGGAGGCGATCGAGTCTTGTGGGGAAAAGTGCGCAAACCTCTGCAGAGTGTAATAAACTACTCATGGTTAGCCGTTTCCCCAGTTATGGACATCTTAAGTATCTAGTACTTGGATTATCATGTGAATCTCAACATGTTGCTCTAAAATTAATTTTGTTGGGTTATGCTTAAAGATGATGCTTAATTGGGATTGAGAATGCTGTCAACCATTCTCAATGTTTAACAACCACCATGATAGTAATTAAATTTTATTCCTTTGAAGTAGGGAAAAATTGGCTTTACGCAAAACTGTAACCATAGAGCTTTCCACCAGCCAAATATGCATATAGTATAGCTGTGTCATTCCATTACTCTCTATGTGTTACCTTGCCAGCATATTCCATGTGCTGACCCATTTCGGGCTGCAACGTTAATGTTGCAGACTTTTCAGACGACGATTAAGGAGTTTTTAGGTCATGGTTCTATACTCAGTGATGCCGTTGGAGCTGATGGACTCACTTATCTTCCAAGCCTTCCGCTGTTATAGTTATTTAGATGGCCTTAAGCCATATTTATTGTAATAAGTTCTCGTTTGAGACACTCGATGTAATAAGTGCGTGATTGCTACTCTACTATAAATCCTCCGAGTACTGTGTGGTGTCAGCATTACTGATCTAGGGATGACACCGGAGCACAGAGATCAGACCATTTGAGGTCTGGTCGCTACAGTCATGAAGGGCAAGTCACCTCCAAGGAACATGTGCACGTCGACGACGAACGACATCTACTACGAGCTCAAGCACAACAACAACACTATCATCACGATGATGCTCCACAAGTGCAAAACTACAAGTCCCAACAAGCCCTACTTCACGCCAAGGCCAAGCTTCAAGAGGAAAAGAGACGACTGCGAGACGAGCACCACCAAGACGGAGCCACGGCTACAACAACCACTTCGGCTTCTTCGCCAAGTGCTATCAAGGCATCTTCGCCTTTGGACGTACGGCATCTTCGCCTACTTCCCGTGAGTTCGCCTACATCGACATCATCAAGTACAAGGCGACCACCAATGAGCGAGGGCGACACTTCCATCTTCGGAAGCCCCTCAAGGAAGATGGCCGAGCATGGGAAATTCCCTTCGGTCATGGAGACGAGCTATGAGGTGCCTCATCATATGGGCCTCCTACAACAAGACAACGACAAGAAGTTCGAGCAAGGGCCATCCCCTTCGACCACGGCGACGAGCACGAACCTCTTCAACAACATGAACACGATGCCCCAACGGGACTCATACTCCGAGTCAAGCTACGAGACTGCACATGAGACCTTATCTTTGGTCTTAGAGGGGAGTGATGATGTGCCATCTTCGGCCTTCATCCACGGCGACGACTACGACATGATTGAGCATGGAGACCTTTGCACCTAGATCTCTCCGACACCCACATGTGACGAGATGCCCCAATTGCCACGTGAGGAGAGCCACCACCACATGAGTGATATGAGTGACTCCACCACACGTGACATTGAGAGCATTTCCTATGAGAGGAGTGTGACCACCACTAGCCCCACACTTGAGAGCATGCCACACATACTATGTGAGGTTGAGAGCCATTTGAGTGACTCCACCAACCATATGAGTGAGATCATCCAAGAGGGAGTGAGTGAGCCACAACACGTAGTGAGTGAGGTAGTTGAGATGGCACGTGAGGCCACTATGATTTATAACAACTTAACCTCTACTCTGAGTGTGTTTTCTTCTTTGGTGCTAGGTCTCCTACAGGACGACACGCCTATCCTCGACGAGTACATACCTCCAATGGATACGACGATGACCATGGTGGACGATGATGCACCGCCCACATGGTTCCATCAACATGAAGATGACCAGGACTCGGTCTTCGACACCTCACCTAAAACACATGAGTGATGCTCCAAAGGTAACATAGGTGATGGTGCTTCTCTTGTCCCACTAGTGGACTATATTTCCAATGATTTCTTGCATGATGTTGACACACCTATTCCCATGCTACATGCTAGTGCAAATTCTTCATGTCACGCCTTACCTATCTATGATGAATATGATGATGATCATGTTGATTTGACTAGTTGTGATGCTATGCTCCATAGGATATCATGTGAAAATTCTATTGGTCACATCATGTTTGACAATCCTTTGAACTTGTCATATGCTATGAGTGAGATCTCCCATATTGCATCATTTCCATCTCAACATAGTAACTATGCTTGCCCCATTAAAATAAATCCCATTTTCACTTATGGCATAGATGACGAGATGATGGTCATTGGCTTTTGTTTTTTATGTGATGATATTGCCATGCTTCCTTTACATGATTTGCGCAATTCATCTACTATGCCATGCCATGATCACATAGAACCAAATATGCTTTGTTTTGGATGTTGTCAATATTCTCCGTGTGATGTTTCCATTAATGATCATGAGGAGACCCCCATAGTTTCCTCATACATACTAGGAGATTTTGATGCATTCCATACTTTGCATGATTCCCATAATTGCTTGCACCATATGCATTCCACGCATAAAAATGCTCTAGATATTTCCCATGATGCATTACATAATTTGAGTCTCCATTATGTATACATAACAACAAACCTATCATGATGGATGACATGTTTCTATATCACGCATCTCATTTATTTGAGCATTGGATATTTTGTGCTAACCAACACAAACACGTGCACATCATGATGGATGATGTGTACATATACCACGCACACACAATTTTCCATTTGTCTTTGTTTTGTGTAGGTACTCACATATACTCGGCAACCTCTCAATCCCAAGAGTTGACAAAACAAGCTCTTGAGAGCAACGACGATTTGGGATCCCGTGGATTATCCTTCCCACTATTCACTTCGTGCAAGAACTTCACGCATCTCTTTTACTTGGCTCTCACACGGATATGGGCTATATACCACTTGTCGCTTCATGCTCATTTTACCGTGTTCACTTTGCATTCTATGCTTGCTTCTATGCCTTTGCCATGTAATTGTGACCCTTGCTTGCATCTACCCATGATTCACCATTATACTACTTCTATGTGTATTTGCATGCTTGGTGGAGATCCTTGTTGCTATTGCCATGTTTATCATGTACCTCTTGCTATTGATGCTATTTTGCTCATATCCTCCTTTCATGCTTTTGCTATGTCATGTGAATTATTCATACACACTATTGCACACACGACATACTTGACATGATTCCTTCTAGTATGTTGCATCTTCGCACTACTAGCTTGCTTGTCTTGATTCACATGATTGCTTGCTTTGTCGCATCACCCATGTTCCATTATTAGTCACTTTCTTGGGTTGATGACATATATGTTCATGCCTCTCACTTGATTTGTCTTGATCATTGTCTCTTGTTTCCATTAGTGGCATCTCTCATATCCACTTGTATTGAGTGCCAACTTGCTATGCTTATTGATCTGGAGACTTGGGCACTTTACTTGTGACGCATGCTTGCTTGATTGATCCTATTGTATTTGGTTGTTCTCGCATCATATGCCTCCATACTATGAAATGCTCCCTTGTCCTTTCTTATGATGAGCACGATGCATACACTTGTTGGGTATTTTACCACACGAATGATAGGTTTTGCACTTCCGCTAACCTCATTTGTTTTTCCAAGTGTTTGCCATGTTCTTTCATTTTGGAGGATTCACAAGGCGGTGATGTTATGCGACAACTTGGCCATGCGAAGGCATACACGATGTGCAACACCAACATTTGTGACAATCTCCTAAAGGTGAACTCCTTCCCTTTGAGCCATCCTCAAATACGCACATTGGATGGGTCATTATTTCATTGTTGTTTCCTTCTTCTTGTCTACATGTTGCACCTATTGGATGTAGGACCGACATTGAAGATTGGCTCTATGGACCTTCGCATTGAGGAGCGCTCGGACTTCTTGGATGCACCTTCGAACCTCCACTCATGCCACGACATCGAGAATTGGTACACCAACACTTCCATATCTGTTGATTGTGCTCTCACATGTCATGCTCGATGGACATATCATACACATGACAAATTTGCATCTTATGCATGGATTAACTCATATTATGATTGCTTTGTTGCATCTTGTATTCCAATGTCATCCATGATATATGAGCTTGTGCACTTCCTTAGCAAATTTGTTGTGATCTTTCTCGATGGCATTTTCATACATCATGATCATATTGCATATCATCAATTGCATGATCACATAGTCACATTGAGAACCAATTACCATGTTCATGCTTTTGATACACCATCCCATTATGACATCATTTTGCACCATGGTTGCATTGATCATATTCACAATACATTTGTGTGCACAATGAATGCTTTTTCTCCATGAATGCTTTACATCTCATTCCATATAATCTTGCTAAGCTTCATGTGCTTTGTCATGAACAATCTTGCCTCACAGACTCATTCTTACTTGATGGACACTTTTTGTGCGTTAACCATTGTATTTCTGAGTGTCGTTTGTGTTTGCTTTTCTTGCATGTATACCACTCCGGCGACACCTTGGAGTATTTGGATTGCGCCATGTCTTCAACTACGTCCAACTACAAGTCCATCCACGAAAATCGTTTCCATGGTGATGAGGATCACGATCCGAGGTCGGGTCTTTCACAAGGGGGGAGATGAGGCGGAGCATCCTACGATCATCCCCATGTCCTCTTCGACCACTCCCCATGACCCAAGGATACATAAGATGAGACCTCGACTCTTCGCCATTGGACGCAAGGTGAACTCGCTCCTCTTCGAACCATCACTCTCCATACGTGAGACATGGCTACTACCTCAAACATGTGTGCTATGCATGACCAGGAACCAAGAGGAAGCCCATGGACAAGAAGGCGAGGACACCAACCGCGAGGAACAAGAAGAAGGGCCACGGAAGAAGCTCCAGCCACCGGATGACCGCTCGTGACCAGACGTCTGACTCCTGAAGACCCACCAGACGACCGGCCCGTACCGGACGGCGATCCTGCACCCGAGCAAAAATGAGCGGACGTCCAACACACTCCAGCATTCGGGCGTCTAACCGCCCCCGGAAATCCGGCGCCACCTCATCCGAGCCAAAACGCCAGACGTCCGACAAGTACCGGACGACCGGACCCTCGCGATCCACCGGACGTCCGGTACCCGTCGGATGTCCGACGCCTGTCTGTGCACAGTGTTCGGGCCCGAGGCCCATGTACCCCTTCACTTCACCCCCATTTGCACTAAGACTATAAATAGACCTCCTCCTCCTCCTAGATAGGGTTAGCAAAGGATTAGCTCTTATTTCGTGTGAGAGCTTTGCTCATCCACTTTGTTACCTTCTCGTCGGAGATTCGAGCCTCCACCGGAGAAGATCCCCCAAGCGGATTCAAGACCCTATTAGGTAAGAACTCAATACCTCCTCATGGAGAAGAACGGCTACCTTTGTATCATCCCTAGTTGATTGTGTACCGTGTGATCTCTTATGTACTCGAGGATCTAGCACATGTGTGACTTATTCATGTTGGTTTAGGGTTTCCTCTCGTGTTTCCCCTTTTGTTTTCCCTCGTGTTCTTCGTGTTCATCGCGGGATCCGCTCCTTTCATGAAAGATCGGCCGATTAGGGTTCCTACCCTACATCATATATGGCTTAAGTCATCGGCGTCTGGTGGCCGGACATATGTGCATTGGAAGTTGTCGCGGAAGGCGTCTTCCAAATCCTCCCAGCTGCCAATAGAATTTTCGGTCAGACTGTTTAACCAGTGCCGAGCTGGACCTTTGAGTTTTAACGGGAGGTATTTGATGGCATGAAGGTCATCTCCGCGGGCCATGTGGATATGGAGAAGGAAATCCTCAATCCATACCACGAGATCAGTTGTTCCATCATATGATTCGATATTTAGGGGTTTAAACCCTTCTAGGAATTCATGCTCCATTACTTCGTCTATGAAGCAAACAGGGCTTGCGGCGCCTCTATGTTGGGCCACATTGCGATGAAGCTCTGATGGAGTCAGTTTACGGTTTTTGGCCCGGGTGTGACTAGGCTTGTCACGTCCGAATAGATAGCCGTCGTCACATGTTGAGGCACGCCCTTGCGATCCGTAGATCGATCTGGTATGTCCTTCTCTATTGTCCAGGTCTTGCTGAAGGTCATATGTATGACCGTGAGCTGTTTTACCTATGCCTTTATGATGAGGCGGGGTAGGCTGGTGTTCGGCTTGAGTTGCTGCTTTATCCCGACCACGTGGTGGTCGGTCAGCCGCATTGTGCGATGAAGGTATGTGCTCCGGTGCCTCGTCGTCGAGCTGAGGTAGCAATTTGCGCTTCGTGTAGCTTTTGGCTGGGCACTTGAGGCCGTGTTCTTCGGCTGCTAGGACATTAGTCCATCTGTCGTTGAGCAGATCTTGGTTACCTTGAAGCTGCTGCTGCTGCTTCTTTTTCAGGCTCCTTACAATGGCTATTAGCTGGTGTTTAAAGCGCTCTTGCTCCTGAGGTTCCCCAGGCATGATGAAATCCTCGCTGCCGAGGCTCGCCTCATCCTCGGGGAGCGGAAGATAATTACTCTCCACCGAGTCTTCGTGCGTGGCCTGTCCATCATGGCTAACATGCCCGTCCTCCCGTTCGTTTTGCATGGTAGTTGCATCGACGAGGACTTCGTTGTCTTCGGCACCTTCCGGAGTGTTGTCTTCTCCTATGCCGGTGTTGTTGTCTTTGCTACGGCATGACTTAGAGGGGCGCCGCTGATGCCGGTGCTTTGATTGCGTCTCAGGAGGTTTATCCTCATCTGGATCTTCCTTGCCGTCGCCGCTATTCTCTTTTGGTGCATCCACCATGTATACGTCATAGGAGGAGGTGGCCGTCCAGCATCCGGTAAATGGAGGGTCTTGGCCCGGCTCCTCATCGGCATTGTTGCCCATACCGTCGATGTCTTCGGGGCCATAATCGAGCGTGTCGGTTAAGTCTTCAACAGTGTGTATGAAGTGGGTGGTGTGTGGGAAGCAAAATTTTCCGTCGTCCGCCTCTAGTTCGAACCGGATACAGTTCGGCTGTGAGCCCCTACTAAGGATAGAGCTCTTAACGAGTTTAACACGTCGCCCAAAGGCGAGTGCCAGAAGATATCCGCGGAGCTGAATTCGACGATTGATGACCGATCAAGCTCAACATACGTGGACGTGCAAGGTTCGGAACCTGTAGCCGGAGACGAGTCCATGGTTTCAGTGACACATATGTCACTTGAAGTTAAGTCGGTGTGCGGCTCCAGCGCCGCTGAGTCTGCGGCTTCCGTGGCGGGGTTGAGCTTCCCGTCTTCGGATGGCGCGATATTCTCCGGATCTAAAGCCGGAGCAGCTACAGGTGCTATCTTCTTCGTATGGACCGATGACAGATTTACGTCATGTTCATCGTGGTGGCAGGGAGCGGCTGCCGTGGTCTCGAATCCGTCGAAGATCAAGTCTCCACGGATATATGCGATGTAGTTCAAGCTTTCAAATCTGACCAGGTGGCCAGGGGCGTAGCTTTCGATCTGCTCCAGATGGCCAAGCGAGTTGGCCTGTAGTGCGAAGCCGCCGAACATGAAGATCTGTCTGGGGAGGAAGACTTCCCCTTGGACAACGTCGTTTTAGGTGATTGAAGGACCCATCAAACCTTTTGACGGCGGCATAGTGGAACTCTCAATGAAAGCACTAATGTCAGTGTCAAAACCGGCGGATCTCGGGTAGGGGGTCCCAAACTGTGCGTCTAGGATCGATGGTAACAAAAGACAGGGGACACAATGTTTACCCAAGTTCGGGCCCTCTCTATGGAGGTAATACCCTACTTCCTGCTTGATTGATCTTGATGAATATGAGTATTACAAGAGTTGATCTACCACGAGATCGTAATGGCTAAACCCTAAAAGCCTAGCCTGACTATGATTATGAGGATATATGTCTATGGACCTAGCCCTCCGGTTTATATAGACACCGGAGGGATCTAGGGTTACATAGGGTCGGTTACAGAGAAAGGAATCTTCATATTTGGTCTCCAAGCTTGCCTTCCACGCCAAGGAGAGTCCCATCCGGACACGGGTAGAGTCTTCGGTCTTCGTATCTTCACAGCCCATCAGTCCGGCCCATGTCCAATAGGTCGGACGTCCGAGGACCCCTTAGTCCAGGACTCCCTCAACCGCCGCGCGCTCGTCCGCTCCTAAGAGCATGGAGAAGCTTGTGCCTAGGAAGCTCGGGGGCACCGGGCTTCTGTCCAAGAGGAGGGCATACATTGTTGATGATGAGTAAGTACTCCACCTTGTTTCTGCTTCTCATCTTCGATGCCGTGCTCACGACGCCCTCCTCCTGGTGGCCAGGCTGCAGCCGGTGCTGAAGAGGAAGAAGGAGGAAGCTAGGGCCTCCGAGGCTAAGCGCCCTGCCACGGCCACGGCGACTCTGGCACGGAAAGAAGAGGCCGCCTCGCGTCCTCCTGCGGCGGGGTTGGCCTCTCGAGGCTCGGGGGGGCAGCCTCCAAAGACGATCACCTCTGCGGCTAAGATGACTCCGGAGGCACCCATCTTTAGCGCACCAGGTCCGAGGGCTCCTGAGCCCCCGGCCATCCTTGCCGATGTTGCTTCGCCAACCATGGCGCCGGTGCCACCTCCTTCCCACGCTGTCACGCCGGCGGACCGTGGCTCCTCCGCCATGCTTGGTGCTCTGGTGGATGCCTTCACCGTGCTGGACCGGCTCCGGGCTGATCTTTAGCGCACCGAGCGGCATATGGCGGCGGACCGTCTGGGGCTGGTTTCGGGGTGGCTCCAAGCCGACTCGTCCGTCAGGACAGCCTGTGGCCAGGACGAAGCTTCCACGAAGGAAGGCCGGAAGGTGGCCGGCGTGGCCGCAGCTGCTCGCGACGCGGCGCTAGCCAACGTAGAGGTCGCGAGAAGCGCTGCTGCATGGCGGAGGCGGAGCTGAAGGCCCTCCACGACGAGCAGGCCGCCCGCACCCGTCAACTCGAGGTGCAGGAGGAGGAGCTGAAGGCCCAGGATGCTGCGCTCGGCAACAGCGATGACGAACTGGATTAGGCAGCCCAGGAACGGGCTGCGGAGTGGAGCCGCTTGGAGAAGCTGACGGAGGAGACTGAAGCGGCCCAGGCGTCCCGCACCAAGCTTGTCTCCGAGGAGAGGGCCCGGATGGAGGCCAAGGAGAAATCCCTGGCCGCAGCTAAGAAGGCGGCCACCGCGGGACGCGATGCCTTCATCTCCCTCGAGCTGAGGTCCCGCAAGGCACTGCGGGACCTTTATGGGGAGGGGTACGAGAAGCCGCTAGCGAGTCCTAAGGAAGGCCCCACCAGGGTGCTACCCAAGCTTGCCATGGTGCTCGATGGCATCATCGTTGGAGTGGGCCCCATGGTGGAGGGAGAGGCTCGCGCGCTTTTTACCTCGGCCGCGATGCGCATCTTCAGCCACCTCCATCTTCGGGACCCTAGCTTTGACCTTGGCGTGCTGCTCGAACCTGTGGATCCTGAGCTCCACGATGCCACCACCGAGGCCGTGAAGAAACAGGTGGAGGCCCTACTATAGAAGTTCCTCTACGTCGACCCTGCAGCCGCGGCCGACGACAAGGACGGCGACATTGTCGATGACGGGCCTCCCCAGGCGGACGGTGGTGGTGTCCAAGGCTGAGGAACAGGCTCGAAGGCGGCGCTCCTCCCTATTTTAATCCTGGAACATTTATCGTGCCTCATGAAGGCGTAAGAACTCATGCTTTGAGCTTTTAAGAGACAATATGTTTTGTAATAATTTGCTAGGGTTCTGCAATTTCCTTTCCATTTGCTTAGTGTTCTGCGTCGGCAGGACCCGGCCCCACGCATACCTCAGCCGCCGTTGGGTTGTCCGGATCACCAGGACGAGACCAAGGGGTGAGGTGCTACGTGACCAGTGAGGCTCCTGAGTCACGATGCTCAGGAGTCCCCCTTGACGTACGAATAACCCTCAGGAAGGAGATGCAGGTGTAGGCCTTAGCGTTCTGTGTCGGTAGGGCCCGGCCCCGCACATACCTCAGCCACCGTTGGGTCGTCGGGATCACCAGGACGAGACCAAGGGTTGAGGGTCTACGTGACCAGTGAGACTCCTGAGTCGCGATCCTCAGGAGTCCCCCTTGACGTACAAACAACCCTCCATACCTTTCCTCACCGAGCTCTCGCTCGGGAGGGGCGTGCAAAGACCAGGTCTGAGGTACCTGGCGAGGTGGTGTACGCCAGGCATGACCTGAGCGTAGCCCTCTTGCCTAGCCCCCTCGCGCGACTCTGTCGAGGGGAAAGCGGCGCGGTGAGGCTGAGCAGCGAGCCAAGTGGCTCTCCTGAGGTTACTACAGCCATTTGGCTGCCCTCAGTTGTTTATGCACCAACGCGGAGCATGGTGCTTCCACTCTTGCACAGGCATAGCCACTCCTCGACAATGTCGTCCGCCAGCGCGGAGCATGGGGCTTTCACTGGTACGTGGATGGGAGCTCCCTTTGAGGGGAGACTCCGGGGCGTGTACAACTCCATCCTGGCACGTGGCTTGCACGGTAGGACTGGAGGAGGTGTGTATGTGCACTCGTGAGCCAGCGCGGGACTCATGAGGCCCTATCTCTAGGCAGGTTGCACCTGAATTTGATTCAGAACACTTGTGATGGTCCTGCGAGATGGTTAGGTGACCTGCGCCAAGTGAATCTCCTGAGGTTATTGCATGCGAAGGTGAAACACCAACAACCCCAGGAGGTGACATGTACGGGGCCAAACAGCCAGACAGAGGTCAGCCGTTGGGTTTTGACGCTGCAGGGACGGACCCAAGCACAGACGCCGTGCCCAGTCTTCTCATGTGAAGGTCCTGAAGAAAGACAACCGGCGCGTGGCACCCGGTCGCACACCCTAACTTATCCACCCCGATTAGCTCATGCGAGAACAAGGCACCAAGGACCATGGGAGGTGATGTGCACGTGAGCTGGCCCCTCGAGCCAGACCTCAGCCACTTGGGTTTAGCGACACTGCAGGGACGAACCCGACCACAGACGCTGTGCATGTCCTTAATCAAGAGGCGGTCATGGGCGAGTTTGCAAGGGCGTACGACGTTCATGGCGATGATGCACCAGACAGGCAGGTGATAATCATAAAGCAACTCATGGAAAAAGCTAGTTCTGATAGATGCAAAGAACGATACATGCTGCAGGGACGGACCCACATGGCTTGGGGATAATGCAGCCCGAGGGGCGCCCCCAACTGAACAAACTAGAAAATGTCACCGGGCACCATTGCTGAAGAGGTGTTGAAGTAGCTAAAGATGCGTGCTACATAAGTCGCTCCTCATGAGTCGCCCAGGTCCTAAGCCTCACAAGGCTCTGGAGGCCCGGGGGGCTCGCGAGGATCCATCACCACCTCCGATGGGATCGCCTGGTGCCTGGCCTCATGAGCTGCTAGGAAACCCTGCATGTGGCACTGGTGCGCAGCAGCCCTACTCAGCAAACCGAAAGGTATGCGAACGTAGCTGTGAGGGGGGGGGCTCGCACCGGACAACGTGGGACGGCCAGAAAAGCTCCTGAGACACGGCTCTGTTGAGCCCTAGGATGTTGATACAGGCACGCAACTCGCTGCCCTCGCTGGGGGAGGGAGCTGTGCCGGGTGGTGCGGGGCGACTCTCGCCTCGCATGGTTCTTGCCTCATGAAGCTCCTCAATCACCTTGGTGATGAACTCCTAAGCGCCTGGTGCCTCGCGCCCTGCACTCTCCTCATAGAAGCGCGCGTTGAAGCACGCCTCCACATGGTGCCCGAACACCTCCCTCGTGATGTTGGCCAGGTTAGAGGCCCTCCAGAGGAGAGCCCCCAAGCCTAGCCTGAGAGGGGCGTCGGTTGCGCCTTCCTATGGGAGAGAGGAAGGCGCGCCGCTAGTGGGCGCAGGTCATGAGGCGCAGTCGTCAGACGCCCCACCCTCTTGAGGTCCTAGGCGCAGCAGCTTCTTCTTCTTGGGACGGCCTTAGGAGGGTAGGCAGCGCCCTGGTCATATGGGTTCTCGACCGCCGCAGCCTGGTAGGCGCGCTCAAGAGAGCACCCCGCGTCTTTCACGTCGCAGGCAACCATGATGATGCCGCAGTTTCCTGGCATCTTAAAGACATTGTAGCCATGATGGGTAGCTGCCATGAACTTGGCCAGGGCCGGATACCCAAGGATGGCGTTATATGAGACGGGAATTGTGACGCCCGAGACCAATGCGCCAGGACCCAGTTATTCACCGCCGTAGCCATGCCAATTGTTTTCGTGTTGCATTTTTGCCATGTCATCATCCGCACTGCATCCGCATATTTTCAAAACTTGCGTCCGGGTCTACCTGTTCCTTCCGTTGTCCGTTCCGAGCCTAGACACACTCGCACGCGTCCGCGGCACATCCGAAATATTATTTTATAAGTGGCCGGAAAATGTTCTCGGAATGGGATGAAATTTGGCAGTCTTATTATAGTGTAGATAGACCTCCTGTCAAGTTTCGTCGCATTCAGAGCTCGTCTGATAACCCAACCGTTAAACATATAGCGGCATTATAGCCGGTCGTACGTCAGACGTTTTCGGTCTCTGGAAACTGCTATCGGGCCTCACTTCTTCCCTCTCTTCTCAGCCCAACCCCCTCTACACAGTCCTTCTATCCCACCTACCTACCCCCTTCGCTCCGGACCGTCCGATGGTGATCGAACGGCTCCGAAACGGAGCTAATCCCCCTAACCTAGCCCCCTTGATATATATATAGTAGGTCTTACCCTCCATTTTTGGCAAACCCTACCCCTACTAGCCTCCTCCCACCTCCAGCCATCGCATCTTCCTCGAAATCCATGCCCAACCTCTGCCGTGCCGCCACTTGTCACCAGCGCCGCCGCTTCCCTCCTCAAATTCCGGCGCAGCCATCTCATCCCCGCCACATGTCACCTCCTGATTGGTCGAGACGCCGCCAACCACCTCCCACGGCCAATTAGGGCAGGCCATGCGTCCACCCAGCCGCCCCCACCGCGCGGCCCGCTGAGCCCGCACGCGGCCCACCGTGGGTCAAAGCAGGCCTGAACCCCGCCACCGTCGGGCTCTCCCCGCTCCCCTATGCCCCGCTCGATCCGAATCGGGAGGAGCCCGATCTTGAGCTCCTCGCGCTGCCCGACCTTCTCTTCCCCGCCCGCCGGTGACCGAGGCCACTGGAGCACACCAGGACCTCGCCGGAGTCAAACCCCGTGCAGCCGAGGACGACCGCCTCCTCCCAGGTCGCCTGCACCTTGTTCCCCATGCTCCTTTTTCTTCCCTCTCCCCCCTCACCCGGTGTGTCTCCCTCTCTCTCTCTCGCAGGCGCTACAGGGAGCTCCACCGTCGGCCGTTTCTTCATCAGATCCGGCCTGGTCCCGCTGGATCCAGGGTCCAGGATCCATTCCTGGCTTTGCCTCGGCTCGTCGGAGTTCCATCCTCGCCGACCGCAGCGCCAAGCCCATGTTGCGCCGCCACCCGCTTCCATTGACCGCGTCAGGCCCAGCGCCCCCTTCCGGGCCACATTTCACGACGCCCGGCCCAGCAGCCGCATCCAGAGGGCGTGCTGCTAGCCTCTGCACCAATCTGGGCCGAAGCCCATGGTGAGCCATCCCGCCTTAAGCCTCGCCTCGTGTGAGTTTTGCTATCATGCGCCTAATGCACTATTCCATCCCAGTAGCAGATTCAGCCCGATATGTTTTTTTCCTGGTATGGACGAGTTTATCCATTATTCTGGAGAACGGTTGTTTTACAGAAAAAACCCTTGGACATCATGCATTTAATATCTCACCAACCATGCATCCAAATTGAACAAACTTTATGTAAAATGCTTAGATTTTTGTCTAGTTTCATAATATGCTATTTTCATCCATGTTTAAAATGTTTAATATGTTGTTTGTGTTTATTTTGCATATTGCCATGTGAAAATGTTTTATTTCATTACTAAATAACCGTAGCTCGGAATTAAATAAACTTCATATGTAAATGGGGTAGAAAAATGCCTAGTTTAATATGGTGCACTCATCTTGCATGTTTAACAACTCTAAAATATGGTTTAGGGCAGAACCGTACCAAATTCATAATATGCATATGGGGATTTTCCAGAATTGTTGTTTGTTATTTTCAGCCTCATTAAGACTTGCCTAAATAGTTAGTTTACTTATGCCTCACCTCTTGCCATGTTAACCAACATTTAATATTGCTGGGTACATAACTGAGAGAGAATTATATAAGTCATGTGGTGTTTCGTCAATATGTGACTCGTTGCATATTGAGCTCCACTTACTTTGTAGTATTGCTTGTTGCACTTTGCCATGCCATGCCATGCTATTTAACCGGACATGCATCATACTTGTTTGTGCATCATGCCATGTTTATGCTTGTGTGTTCACCATGTTGCTTGCTTCTTTCCGGTTTGCTTCTCTCGTTAGCTTCGGTTTCATTCCAGAGTTGTGAGGATTCGTTCGTCTATGTCTGTTTGTCTTCCTCATGGACTCGTTCTTCTTCCTTGTGGGATCTCAGGCAAGATGACCATTACCCTCGACATCACTTCTATCTTTGCTTGCTAGTTGTTCGTTCTATCTCTATGTCACGCTACCTACCACTTGCTTTATCATGCCTCCTTATTGCCATGTCAAGCCTCTAACCCACCTTTCTAGCAAACCGTTGTTTGTCTAAGTTACCACTTTTGCTCAGCCCCTCTTATAACATTGTTAGTTGCGGGTGAAGTTGAAGTTTGTTCCATGTTGGAACATGGATATGTTGGGATATCACATTATCTCTTATTTTATAAATGCATCTATATACTTGGTAAAGGGCGGAAGGGTCGGCCTTATGCCTGGTGTTTTGTTCCACTCTTGTCGCCCTAGTTTCCGTCATACCGGTGTTATTTCCTTGATTTTTGCGTTCCTTACGCGGTTGGGGTTATGGGACCCCCTTGACAGTTCGCTCTCAATAAAACTCCTCCAGCAAGGCCCAACCTTGGTTTTACATTTGCCTAACAACCTATAACTTTCCCATGGGTTCTGCAGACCCGAGGGTCATCTTTATTTTAACCCCCCTGGCCAGCGCTCCTCTGAGTGTTGGTCCGAACCGGGCAACCTGCGGGGCCACCTCAGGGAAACTTGAGGGTTGGTTTTACTCGTAGCTTGACCTATCTGGTGTGCCCTGAGAACGAGATATGTGCAGCTCCTATCGGGATTTGTTGGCACAGTCGGGTGGCTTTGCTGGTCTTGTTTTAACGTTGTCGAAATGTCTTGTAACCGGGATTCCGAGACTGATCGGGTCTTTCCAGGAGAAGGAATATCCTTCGCTGATCGTGAGAGCTTGTGATGGGCTAAGTTGGGACACCCCTATAGGGTATAAATTTTTGAGAGCCGTGCCCATGGTTATGTGGCAGATGGGAATTTGTTTGTATCCGATTGTAGAGAACTTGACACTTGACTTAATTAAAATGAATCAACCGCATGTGTAACCGTGATGGTCTCTTTTCGGCAGAGTCCGGGAAGTGAACACGGTTTTTGTTATGCATGAACGTAAGTAGTTTCAGGATCACTTCTTGATCACTTCTAGCTTCACGACTGTTGCATAGCTTCTCATCTTACTCTTATTTGCGTATGTTAGCCACCATATTTGCCTAGCACTTGCTGCAGCTCCACCTCACTACCTTATCCTACCCATAAGCTTAAATAGTCTTGATCTCGCGGGTGTGAGATTGCTGAGTCCTCGTGACTCATGGATACACTACAAAAAATACACTTTCGTGATGATACGTGTTTGACATAGTAGGTCACGTTTTCTGTTATGCATGTACATCCATGACGATTTTATTACAGAATCAAGATAGTCATATATGTGCTATCGTAGAAGTGTTCCATGACATTACCAAAATTATCATCACGGAAGTGTCCACTTCCATGATGATAAATCACGCGTGATGGAAGTGCTTTCGTCAAGGGTGACCAACATGTGGCATCCACCGTAACGGGTCACCGTTAAGCTATCGGGTCCGGTTTTGGATCCGATAACCCGTTAACAACCCGGACCAATGAGGATTTTCCTCGTCTAAAATTGTCATTGGCCGGAGGAAACACGTGTTGGCTCACCGTTGGGACAGATGCCATCCATTCATTGGACAGGAGGCGCCTATGATAGGTCGAGACATGGCACGGCCCAACAGAGGCCCATTCCGGTGAAAAGGACGGCCTGTTTGACTTGGTCAAAAGGTAATGGGCCAGCCCACGGAAAGCATGTTCCTATATAGCCCATTTACGGCCCGCTAACTCACAGCCCGTTACGGCCTATCGGAATTAAGCCCAGTAGCTTCATCTGGGCCGTCCAATATGATTCCATCCCGTTGTAACTTCCGGCCCATGTATGGCCCATGATGTCTTTCGGCCCATATGAGGCCATTTGTAAATCTTGGCCCATTAATGGCCCCTAGTGAATCTGGCCCGCAATGAACAGTGTATCGCTTCATACCCACTAATGGCCCATTATTCCATTGGCCCGTTTTCCATCCCGTGTTATCTTTCGACCTTCTCAGGGCCCATTTATTCTTGGGCTTATTTCCAGCATTCGGTTACTTACGGCCCGTTACTGGCCTTTTCTACTTGTGGGCCAAACTCAGCCCGTGGTTACAATCGGCCCGTTTGCGGCCCGGTAATCCATTGGGACGTTTTCATTGCGTCATCAAATACGGCCGATTAACGACGGCCCGTTATTGTCGGCCCACGAACGGACGATTTCAAATGTAGCCCGTTTACGACCCATAATGCAGTCTATTATTGGCCCATGTTTGGCCCATTGATCATACGGCCCACATAAGGCCCATTGATGCTACGGCCCGTAGAAGGCCCATTGTTTCTAAGGCCCTTACAAGGCCCATTGTTTCTACGGTCCATAGGAGGCCCATGTGTAACATCCCAATTTTCAATTTGGATGTTATACATAGGTCATCATATGCATATCATATTTTAATTGCATTTTGTTTGTGATCCTAGAAATCTTATGCAACTCAAGGACCCAAGGAGAGAGTTGGGGATTTCATTTATTTTCATATTTGACTTTTACTCAAATTTGAAAAGAGGGATCACTTTGATTTTATTATTTTTCTCTCCAATTATTTCCAATAATAAAAAAATAAAAGAGGGAAGATAATATGACTTCTTCAAAAGGAGAGGAATATTGAAGGTAAAATTTTAAAATCAAATAAATATTTTATTTAAGATTTTATTTGAATTAGAAAAATATGCATTTTTGAAAATTTCATTTTTAAGCCAGAAAAATGTTCACTTTGTTCTTAATATTTTATTTAGATAGTGGAAATTGTTTTTGGCATTTTTAGATTTTTTTTTAATATTTTTTATTAGGATTTTTCTTCGGCAGAATTTTATTTTTTATTTTTTTAAAAAAGTTTCCGCCCGACTAGGCCAAAGGCCCAGCCGAGCCGGGCCGAAGCCCACAGCGCCGCTTCCTCCGTCGCCGCCGTGCGTGGCATGGACGACGAGGAGTGTCCGAGCCGGACTCTCGCTCGCGTCGGCCTCCTCCCCAAGCCGCCGCCCCCGGCCCCTTTATAAGCCGCCGGACCCCGCCGCCCTCTCCACCCCGCCACCGCACCACCGCAGCCACCACCAGCCCGCGTCGCTTGCTGCCGCTCGCCGTGCCGCCGCCTGCCGCAGCCCACGCCATTGCCGCCGCCAGCCGCCACCGGACCCCACCGACTTGATGAATCCCGCCGCCTCGCCGGAGCCGCCCGTCCCGCCGGATCCCGCCGCCGCCGACCCACCGGTTTTCGTCGTGAACTGGTAAAAAACCGCCGCCGGTTTTTTTCGGTTTTCGATCTAGATCAGTTTTATTTTAGGGTTAGGGTTTTCTCGGTTTTCTTGGTTTTTCCGATCGGATCTAATTAGCGATCGTTCACCCGAACATCCCTGTTAGCGAACATGTTCGCCCGTTTGTCTCTGATAGCGAACGTTCGTTCGATTAGTACTTTTATTTTATTTTATTTTCGGCCAGGGACCTATCCGCGATTATTTTTATCACAGATTAGCCCTTAATCTTCAAACCCTCGCAACTTTTTGCTTGTTTTTTCAAATCCAATGAAACCAACGCAAAAATCTTCGTCTCAGACCCCTCTTTCCAGTTAACCAACTCGAACATGATTTTGACAATTTAAAATTTGATTGCAAGCAGATTTTAATTTGAATTTATTTTGACCGCAGTTTGTGTTTCGTAGCTCTAATTTGATTGATTCTTTTTGAAAATCGAAGCTCTTCTCTTGTACTTCGATTTGGACCCTTTCTCTTGAGTTTTACCCTTCCTTCTATTGCTTAATTTCTTATATAAGTTATTGTTTGCTTGTGATAGAGTTTCCGGAGTGCGAAGCGTGCTACTACGAGTCACTAGGGTTTTGAGATCGTTAGCAAGGCAAGTAACACATTGATCATACCCCTTTATTACCTAGTTTTTATGCGTTAGTTTAAAACCCTCAAACATTGCATGAGTAGGAACTATTTAACATGTGGGTATTGGGAAGTAGCTGTTGAGGTAGTACCTATTGCCCTTTTCATTCAAACCCTGGGAGTTACGACTACGTTATGCTTACACCGCTATGCTATGCTCGTAGATGTGGTTTGGTTTGAGTGATTCACGACTGTTGTGAGTATTGTTATGAACTAAGGGTTTATTTCAAGGTGGCTACTTAAACACACATCTGGGTGGATTGTTTGTGGGCACCTGCGGCAATCCAGTGTTGTCCCAAGGAGATCCCGGGGAATCCGTGTGATCATCCTATGGTCCGCCACCCAGGCTCAATGGGATCATAATGTTATTCATGCTGGAAACTTCCGTGTGCAACCACAAGCCATTATGGGCTCTGGCATAGTTGAGTATGTTGTGTGACCTCTTTCAGTGGTACAATAGCAGATGTAGGGGATGTAGGTGGTACGGTTTACCCGTCGAAAGGGCTAATGCTTCTGAAAGAATGTGTCTCGGTCATCTGTTTCTCAAACGTCATGTAGTGCGAGAAATCAATGGAGGAGATCGAGTCTTGTGGGGAAAAGTGTGCAAACCTCTGCAGAGTGTACAAACTAATCATGGTTAGTCGTGTCCCCGGTTATGGACATCTTGAGTATCTGGTGCTTGAATTATTATGTTGATCTCATCACTTTACTTAATTAACTTGTTGGGTTAATGATTATTAATTTGGGATTGAGATGGGGTTACTATTCTCAATGTTTTCAACAAACTTTGTAGTTAAATAAAATATATTCCTTTGTTGTAGGGAAAAACTAGCTTTCTGCAAAAAATAACCGTAGAGCCTCCACCAGCCAAATATGCATATAGTTGTAGTTGCTACTTGTTCATTGCTCTACAGTGTTATTTTGCTAGCATATTCCATGTGCTGACCCGTTTTTGGCTGGAACGTATTATGTTGCAGACTTTTCAGACGAAGAGTAAGGTGCGCTAGGTAGTTTTCTTGCACTCAGCTATGCCGTTGGAGTTGATGGACTCATTTTACCTTCGAAGCCTTCCGTTGTTATCTTCATTAGATGGCCTTCAGCCATATTATTGTAATAAGTTCTCTTTTGAGATATTCGATGTAATAAGTGTGTGATTGAAGTTTGTTATAAATCCTTCGAGTACTCTGTGGGTCAGCATTACCGATCCAAGTATGACACTTCTGCATAGAGATTTGGTCGTTTGAGGTCAGATCGCTACACCATGGTAACTACAGTAAATATGTAGCCCATGCTTATTGTGGCCTAGCTTTAAAAAATAGGTTATTGCGGCCAAACTGCGGAAAAAGAACTATACTGACTACAAGAAAACAAATAAAAAAGACAACAAGGAAATAAATAAGCAAGCAACTTACGCTAGGCTATCACGGCTATTACACATATTACATCCATTGGGCATCAAAGTTCGCCACCAGTGCAAATATAGGGAACAAAGCAGCATATCATATACACTGGTTGTCAAAGTTGGCGACGAGTGCAAATAAACGCCGCAGCAAAACAAGTCCAGAACTGAAACCACTTCAGAATATCTCAAGAAACAATATCCTGGGTACCCATAATGATGGCAAGATGTTTAGCAAGCTTATTAACTTTCTCTTGTTTGGCGCTTAAATCCTCCAGCGCTTGCTGTTGCACCAGAAAGTATGCATCTGAATTCTCCAGGGACTTCCTCAGTCCTTCAGCTTCCTGTCGCAGCACATCTGATCAATGTCTTTCAACTTGAAGTTGAGACTCAAGAAGACGAACTGATTCTGGCAGCGAGTTCGAAGAGCTTGTGCCAGCAGTAGTTGCCAGTAACTCGAAGACTACATCAAGACATGACTTTTGGGTTCTCTCACTATCGTCAAGATAGTTTTTATCGGCTTTATTGGAGACCAACACGGATGTCTCACTATCTTGAACCTTATCTGCATTACTTCCTGTACCATTGCATGATGGGGTACTGTTCTCCAATATTTTGTCCATATTCTAAAAGAGAAACAAGTAGACACATCACAGGTTCACCATGTTGTATATGAAACTCATTTTGGTAATCAGCTCAGTAGTAAAGTGGACAGGATAACAACATGAAACAAACATATATCTATGTACCATGGTCACTTTATGGTCTATATCATTCTAGTTTTTGTTGCCAAATCAAGATAGAGACATAGTTCAAATAATATTTGTTCAAGACAAAGCAGAATAGACAGAATGTAAGTGTGGGAAACAATAGAGCAATAACAACACTTGTAATGTGCATGACATGAGAACATAATTGTTTATTCAATTGAAACTGAAATCAACATAGAGAGAGTTACAATAGCAAACCAGTTAAAGAAATAGGTTTAAAACATACCTGTTGCACCATTGGAGTTTCAATTCCATCCTTCAAATTTGAAAATAGTTGGTATGAGTAAATACAGTGATGCAAGAGCAAAGGACTACGAACCATAGCTACATAATCTGACCTGAGAACAATTCTTCTTCTCCTTTAAGCGTTGATTTAGGATTCGGAGTGGTGGTCCTCGTGCTTTGTGCACTGCAGTTCCCTTACTAACTGATCGTGTTTGGGTGCTCTATGGTGGAGTCGGTGCTGTGTCAACAGGAACTGGGTTACTATCTGCCGAGGTTGGGGTTAGAAGGGGAGTAGCTGGTTCTCTGTCCAACTGGGTAGGGGTACAATCTGCGAGAGTCTGGGTTATGTGTGGTGGGGCTAGTTCTTGGCAAGTACAACCGTGGTTCTATCTGCATCAACTGGTAGCACTATCTTTTCTGAAGACTGTGTTGTTACTGCCTTAGATACTGCCATCACCCTCTCCAATTCATATGTCTGATAAACAAGAAAAGTAATTGAATGTACAGACATTGTATGATAAGATAGGTGCAATGGATAGTGGAGAATAAAAGAGGGCATGAAATAATTCACATTTATGTTGTCTAACCAAACAGGATAGCATGACACAATTTCACATATATGATGGCTAACTAAACAGGATAGCTTGACACAATTTCACATTATGATGGCTAACTAAAAAAGATGGAAAGACATAGTTCAAAATATGATGACTATGTAAACAGGATGGCATGATATAACTATATAATGTGTTTATTAAATAGGTTGCCATGCCATAATTCACATACATGCCGCCTATGGAAACATGATAGCATGATATAATTCACGGATAGAATGACATAATTCAAAATATGATGACTGTAAACACTAAACATGATGAGATGATGTAACTATATGATGTCTTTATTAAATGGGTTGTCGTGCCATAATTCAGATACATGTTGTGTATGTAAACATGATGGCATGATATAATTCAAATATACGATTTATATAGTAAGCAAGTAAGCAGATGGCAATCCATATATGATGTAAAAACTAAGCAATGCAAGACAACATGCATGACATGGGTAATATAACCCTGCCAAGTTTGAGCATAGACCTCGGGGGGAAATAGGACTGGTCATCAGTCTCTGAATCCTCCTCTAAGGATCTCTCTGTAACCAACAAGATGTCTACTTCAGCAGGTAGCATTGTCTTCTCTGAATACCTTGTTTTCACTCCAGATAATTCCATCACCTCTTCAAATGGCTAATGCACAGGAAGAGTAGTTGAATATACAAATGTTGTCAAAAAATGGAACACGTAATACAAAAAAATGATAGCATGATATAATTCACATACATGATGATTGGCTAAACAGCATGGCATTGGATAATTCACATATATAATGCCTTTGCAATAAGATAGCATTGCATAATTCACATATATAATGTCTTGCAACAAGATGGCAATGCATAATTCACATAGATGGTAATTAGACACTAAACAAGTGGCATTCACACAAAGCATGTCTAAACTAATCAAATGACATAGCAATGCAAGACACCATACACACGATATGAGCAACATAACCCTGCCAAGTTAGAGCATACACCTTGGGGGGAATAGGACTGGTCATCTGTCTCTGAATCCTCCTCTGAGGAGCTATCCATAACCAGTGAGATATGCGCTTCGTCAGATTGCATAGACTGCTCTGAAAACCTTGTTTTCACTCCAGAATTTTCCATCACCGTGTCAAATGGCTGATGCACACGAAGAGTAGTTGAATGTACTAACATTGTTGACAAATGTAATACGTAATGAAAAAAGGATGCCTGATATAATTCACATATAAGATGACTGGATAAGCAGGATGGCATTGCAAAATTCACATGTATGATGCCTGGCTAAACAAGATGGCGTTGCATAATTCACATAAATGATGAATAAACTAAACAGATGGCATTCACACAAAGAATGTCTAAACTAAGAAGATGACATATTTGATGTATAAAGTAAGCAATGCAAGGCACCATATGCATGATATAACCAACATCAGCATGCCAAGTTAGAGTGAATACCTCAGGGGTTTAATAGGAGTGGTCTTCTCCTTTTGAATCCCCCTCAGAACAGATATCTTCCTCTCAATTACAATCTGAAATGGCTGGAGGGGGGGCTGCCTTTGCACCTACCATGGAGCGACGTATGTATGAAATTTTATTGCCACGCAATGCTCGTCTGTTTTGCTCTACATGTTCAGTTCCATTGTGTACAATAACTGACATGCATAGGAATAAAACATAGTGAGATTATGTAAAGAGTGCATGCAGAAATCCAGAGTGATGGTAGCAACCTGTGGATAGACCCAAAACAATGATAGCAGGAAAATAATGGCTTCAGTTAAAAAATATAGATAATGGCTTCTTTACTGTTTGTTTCCCACCCAACATGAAACTCATAGTAGACACCAGAGATTAACCAGATATTAGATAGATACTATTGATTTTGGCCCTGATATGTACCCCACAACCATTTAAAAACTCAAGTTTGACCATTAGTTTGGAGCTGACTCAGAGTCTAATCAGTGAACAGGACGATAAAGTAGCATGTAATATTAAGCGATGCATAATGTAAGCAGACACAAAAGAGTGCGACCTCTTTTGCGAACCCGTGTAGTCCTCCAGGTCATCTGCTCGGTTGATGATGGTAATGCAGTTGTCATGGATGCAAGCGGCAAGGAAGAAGATCTGAGGTGGCGAAAGACAGTATGGATGTCAGATCCCTGCTGTGCTGGACCCTTCTGTCGTTGGAGCAGCTGAGCTGGGGTGGATGACATTGCAGCAGGAGTGGGACAAACCACACAAGGTTTTCTTTGACAACTATCTATAAGAGAAGTAATTCTGTAAGTGCTCGTTTTAATTGGAGGATTCTAACAACGCAGGGATAGGAAATACATAGTAATAGGATAGGAATGCACGTGCAAGACGGAGAATTAAAAAACACAGGATTTCTGCCAACCTGGGTGTTTGGTTCACAAGAATTGGAAGATCACAGGATGCAAAGAAGCATGGTGAGATTAAGTCAAACCACAAGAAAATGTACGGTTATAATGCTATTATGCTACTATCTCTTAGTCTTGTGCTACGTGAATAGGAATTTGAAAAGGAGGACAAGTGGATATTAAAATTCCTACATTTTTTCTTTCAAGGAGACACTAAAGGAAAAATCCTATAGTTTTTCTTTGCTCCATTCCTTTGAACCAAATGCATGAATAGTGGTACCATAGGAAACTTTCCAATTCCTATGTTTTTCCTTCACTTTTCCTTTCAAGCACTGGCGATTCTAGTAGGCAGGCTTGAGCAAGGAAAAGCCTACGCTCAAAAAATGTTTTTGTGCTACTTCTACTACTTTGGACCCAGGCCACTGCCCTACTAGCTCAACTCCCAGGCACATCGACAAATGCACAACTCAAACACGCAGAGATAAATAATGATGGCTGATACGTCTCCATCGTATCTACTTTTCCAAACACTTTCGACCTTGTTTTGGACTCTAACTTGCATGATTTGAATGGAACTAACTCGGACTGACGCTATTTTTAGCATAATTGCCATGGTGTTATTTTTGTGTAGAAATAAAAGTACTCGAAATGACCTGAAACTTCACGAAGAATATTTTTGGAATTTATAAAAAATTCTGGCGAAAGAATCAACACCAGGGGGCCACACCCTCCACGAGGGTGGGAGCACGCCCACCCCCTGGGGCGCGCTCCCCGTCTCGTGGCCCCCCTAAAACTCCACCAACCTCAACTCCTACTGTATATATTCACGTTCGGGGAGAAAAAAATCAGAGAGAAGGGTTCATCGTGTTTTACGATACGAAGCCGCCGCCAAGCCCTAATCTCTCTCGGGAGGGCTGATCCGGAGTCCGTTGGTGGCTCCAAAGAGGGGAATCCATCGCCATCGTCATCATCAACCTTCCTCCATCACCAATTTCATAATGCTCACCACCGTGCATGAGTAATTCCATCGTAGGCTTGCTGGACGGTGATGGGTTGGATGATATTTATCATGTAATCGAGTTCGTTTTGTTAGGGTTTGATCCCTAGTATCCATTATGTTTTGAGATTGATGTTGCTATGACTTTGCTATGCTTAATTCTTGTCACTAGGGCCCGAGTGCCATGATTTCAGATCTGAACCTATTATGTTTCCATGAATATATGTGAGTTCTTGATCCTATTTTGCAAGTCAATAGTCACCTACTATATGTTATGATCCGGTAACCCCGAAGTGACAATAATGGGGACCACTCCAGGTGATGACTATAGTTTGAGCAGTTCATGTATTCACTAAGTGTTAATGCTTTGTTTCGGTACTCTATTAAAAGGAGGCCTTAATATACCTTAGTTTCCAATAGGACCCCGCTGCCACGGGAGGGTAGGACAAAAGATGTTATGCAAGTTCTTTTCCATAAACACGTATGACTATATTCAGAATACATGCCTACATTACATTGATGAGCTGGAGCTAGTTCTGTGTCACCCTATGTTATAACTGTTGCATGAGGAATCGCATCCGACATAATAAACCATCACTAATCCAATGCCTACGAGATTTTCACATATTGATCTTTGCTTAGATACTTTTCCGTTGCCACTGTTACAACTACTACAAAACTACTATTGTTAATTTTGCCACCGTTACTGTTGGGGATATTACTACTGGACGTAAACCAGCCAGGAGTAGCCGGATTAACTCTATGAAGATTAGAAGCCCATGAAGACGTAAAGGTGATGGCGCTTTATGGAGGCCCAAGGCCCAAAGGCGAGTTAAGGCATGTAGATGTAAACCAACTTTCTCATGTAACTTGCATTGTAAGATAGGAAGGATAGAGACCGAGCCAGACACGTTTATGATCCGGCCTCGGGACTCTGTAAACCGGCGGGCGCCAACCTGTGTATATAAAGGGATGACCCAGCAGTGGTTTAGGGACAACAAACAACAACTCGAGAGCCAGGCAAAGCGGATTCGCTCCCTGGTCATCGAAACCCTAGCAATACCAACACAACTAGACGTAGGCTTTTACCTTCATCGAAGGGGCCGAACTAGTATAAAAACCCTCGTGTCCCTTGTCCAGTTTAACCCCTTTAAGCTAACCCGTAGTGATGGCTCCACGACTAAGTCCTTTCATGAGGACATCTGCCGTGACAAAACCACGACAGTTGGCGCCCACCGTGGGGCACTCGCATGATGGTTTCGAGTTCTTGATGGGCAGCTTCAAAGGACTCAAGGGATACGCCATGGGCCGGATGACTGAGAGTCGTTGCGGCAAGCTCTACATCGACGACGCAAGATGGGGTCCCGAGGCCGGTTCAATTGAATATGGGTACCAGGTCCCCTTTGGTGGAATTCACGTCTTCATCGGCAAGATTGGCGAACCGGGTCCTGAGCCGGCCACCTGCACCGACATCATCGTGACGGCTCGGCGTGCAAGCCTTGCCCAGGTTCAGCCCGCAGCAAGGCATGTTTTCGTAGGTGTCATCCATGGAGCAGAGTATGAGGATGGACCGGCATCTGAAGGAGAAACCCTTATCCTTTTCGATGATCAGTCTTCAACCGGAGAGACCGAATCGTTGTATCAGCTGCAGGACAGCCGGATTAGTGGAGGTTTTGATGGCAACAGTATTCCAGACCCCCTCGATCTTCCTAGCTGGGTCACGGTCTTCATGGCCGGTACACAACCAGCGCAACACTCTTCTACCGCCGCGGCAATGCTCTTTGGTTCAGCAACAGCAATGCCAACAGGAGTAGGGGTCTCGGCACTGCCTCCGGCTCAGGTTTTGTCTGATTTGTTCAACACCTTGGCAACATTGCTGGCAGCAGAGGTGGAGGCAGCAAACCAGGATCAGCAGAACGCGAAGATTGTGAAGGTGAAGGATTAGATAGCTCAGGCTAAGGCAGACCTGGCAGCAGAGAATGCCAGGATGGCTACAGAACAGGCCGAGTTAGAATCTGAGCCCTACCGGCTTAGGCTGGATCAGAGTGCCTCAGATGATGTCATGAGGAGGAGATACCGATCGCACCTCCCGCCGGGTTATGAGCCAAGGAACCTCTTCAACACACTAGGAGCGGGAACCAGTAACCAGCTGGTGGTGAACCGGACTGAGGCACCGGGAACAGGAGCGCCGGTTCAGCCGCGGGCGATGAACCCGCCTCGTCAGAACAACATTGTGCCACAGTATGTTCCGACGCCCCGGGGGCATTACTCCAACCCATTGGATAACATTGTGGCCGCCGCTTCACGATTGGCAGCCCTCCCAACTGACGGCGAGTCACCAGTGGCAATTGAGACACGACGGGCCAGAGAGCTCCTTCAAACAGCTTTAAACCAACAACAGGCTTATTCGCATAGTCGCGAGAGGATTCACTCCACCCCCCGTCCAAGTCGGAACTACAGCAGGCACGTCAAGGATGAACCGGCCGTGTCAAGCAGTGCACGTCACCGTAACTCGCCGCGAGGGCATACCCCGGCAGGTGGTGGTGCTAATGCACAGGATGTGGTGGATCATGGTCATGCACGTCGAGAAGCCAAGTTAGCAGCACAACATGCGGCTCGTCAGCTTACTCCGGTTCGCCCTACCGCTTCAGTGGAGCCAGGTGTGGTCTTCAGTTCTTTGGGGGTGCCCGGCCTCACCCCAGCCTTGTGCAATGTACGACTGCCCAAAGATTTCAAAGGCCCTCGCAAGGTACCCAATTACACCGCCGATTTGCAACCAGAGTCATGGGTTGAGAGTTATGAGATGGCAATGGAGATGCTGGATGTGGATGAAGTGGTGTGTGCTAAGTATTTCACCATGATGTTGGAAGGAACGGCCGTACCTAGTTAAAGAGCCTACTGGCTAACTCCATTGCGTCATGGGCCGAGTTGAAGAGCCGGTTTATACAGAATTTCAAGGATACATGTAAGCAACCCATGTCAATTGTAGACCTAGCCGCTTGTGTTCAGGAAGAGGGGGAGTCTACGACCCATTGGGTGAAGCGAGTCTCAGCCATTCTGCATTCATCAGACCGCATCAACGCGGATACAACAGTTTTAATGTTGGAAGCCAATTGCCGGGTTATGCCATTAAAACTGAAGCTAGGGAGGCTCAAACATCACAGCAATGACATGTCAACCCTTATGGCTGCTTTGGTGAAATATGTCAATTCAGATAGTACCAAAGACCCTGAGTCTGAGGATGACAAACCGGGGAAGGGGGAAAAGAACGGCAATACCAAGGGGCAGCAGCACAATCCGGCAGGTCATGAGAATAATGGCAAGTGCAAGGCAGACAATAGTTTGGACTTTGTGGCCAACACCAATGCTCACGATAACGGTCAGCGTCATAAGGGTAAACTGGCCCAGAGGGGCAGAGGCTCAGGCCCCAATTTGGAGCGCCTGTTAAATCAACCTTGTCCAAAGCATGGATCGAAAGAGAGGTCGGCTTCACATCTTTGCAAGGATTGTCTCATCATGCGAGAGTTCAAGAACTACAATATGTTTCAATACGACAATGGACCGCCCGGCAGTTCAGGAGGTGGTTTTCATGGGCCGGGTTAAGGAGGCAACAGCTCCAGTTTAGGATTCCAAGGCAATCAAACCGGACATGGCAATCAAGGGAACCAGGGCAATCAGGGAGGTTATAACCATCAGGGGAATCAGTAGCAGCAACAATCGGGTTATCAGAGCAATCCAAAGTAGTTGAATAGTGGGCAGTATCATGTCTTCACCACTAGCTTGTGTAAGCGTGATCAGAAGCTTCACAAGAGGGCCGTGACCTCTGTTGAACCGGCAGTGCCTCAGAATTTGCGCTGGTCTGAGCAACCAATTTTATGGTGTCGAGAGAATCACCCACCCCGGGTTGATAATCCGAGTCATCTGGCCTTAGTGGAGGCACCTCAAGTTGGGGGGTATAAGTTCACCAAGGTGCTTATGGATGGGGGAAGTAGTATCAATATCCTTTACTATGATACCTTCCGCCATATGGGATTGACAGATAAGAATCTTAAACCGTCGAACACCGTTTTTCATGGTGTGGTGCCTGGTAAGTCTGCGTATCCAGTGGGAAAGATAGCCCTAGAGGTGGCTTTCGGAGATGATCATGACTCAAGATCAGAAACGTTGACTTTTGAGGTGGTGAAAATTAAGAGTCCATATCACGCCCTGTTTGGACGACCGGCTTATGCCAAGTTCATGGCGAGGCCATGTTATGTTTATCTACATCTTAAGATGCCGGGTCATAAAGGGACCATCACAGTACATGGGAGCAGGAATATTTCTTTGGAATGTGAAGAGGGTGATGCAGCTTATGCTGAGTCGGTTTGTGCCACAGAGGAGCTGAAGTTTTATAAAGACAAGGTTGATCCGGAGACATGACTTCTTTGAAAAAACCAACTACGGAGCACGATCCGGCATTGAAGTTTAAATCATCTACATACACTAAGATGGTTGATTTTGTTCCTGGCAATTCATCCAAGCAGTTCAGCATCAGCGCTAACCTGGATCCCAAATAGGAAGGCGCGCTCATCGAGTTCATCCATGAGAACCGGGACATCTTTGCATGGAAGCCTTTTGACATGCCAGGTGTGCCGAGGTAACTCGTTGAGCACACACTTAATATAGATCCTAAGTTTAAACCAGTCAGGCAGTTTCTCCGCCGCTTTAACGAAGGAAGGCGTAAGGCTATTGGGGAGGAGGTAGCTCGACTGTTGGCCGCAGGGTTTATCGTGTAGGTCTTTCACCCGGAGTGGTTGGCTAATCCGGTGCTGGTTCTTAAGAAAAACGGCACTTGGCGTATGTGTGTGGACTACACAGACTGGAACAAGGCTTGTCCAGCTGATCCCTTTGCCCTCCCTCGTATTGATCAGATTATTGATGCTACGGCAGGTTGTGACCATTTGTGTTTTCTAGATGCTTACTCTGGTTATCATTAGATCAAAATGGCAGTTAATGACCAGGAGAAGACAGCTTTTATAACTCCCTTTGGAGCCTTCTTCTATGCTCCATGCCCTTTGGGATCAAGAGTGCCCAGGCGACCTATCAACGCTGTGTTCAAAATTGTCTTCATAAACAGATTGGGCGCAATGCTCATGCATATGTGGATGATATTGTGGTGAAGTCCAGGAAGGAGGAAACATTGATAGATGACTTGAGAGAGACTTTTGACAACCTCCGGGATTATAAGATGATGCTTAATCCAGACAGATGTGTCTTTGGTGTTCCGGCAGGCAAGCTCTTAGGTTTTCTTGTGTCTAACAGGGGCATTGAGACTAATCCAGAAAAAAATTCAGCTATCACATCCCTGGCTAAACCGGCGTGTATCAATGACGTTCAACGTTCAGCATGCCAGATTGTGACTTTGAGCTGGTTTATCGGTCGTCTTGGGGAGAAAGCTATCCCTTTATATCAGATGTTACAGAAAATGGATGACTTTTTCTGGAGCGACGCGGCTGATAAAGCGTTTGAGGATTTGAAGAGACAGTTAGCTGAAGCGCCTGTCCTTGCGGCTCCGGTGGATAAAGAGCCTTTACTGCTATATGTGGCCGCTAATGCCCGAGCTGTTAGTGTGGCTATTGTTGTGGAGTGCAAGGAGGCTGGAAAGGAGTATCCGGTTCAACGGCCGGTTTATTATATCAGTGAGGTGCTTATCGAATCAAAGCAGAGGTATCCGCATTGGCAGAAGCTGGTGTATGGGGTGTTTATGGCAAGCCGGAAGCTCAAGCATTATTTTCAGGGTCATCCTATCACAATGGTCAGTTCAGCCCCTCTAGGAGATATCATTCAAAACGGAGAAGCAACTGGTCGGATTGCCAAGTGGGCTATTGAGCTTGGACCTCACGGACTCAAATATACACCTCGCACAGCGATCAAATCTCAAGCACTCGTGGACTTCATCAATGATTGGACCGAGTTGCGGGCGCCAGAGGAAAAGCCAGACAACACTTATTGGACTATTCACTTTGATGGGTCTAGGCAATTGGAGGGCTCGGGGGCTGGAGTCATATTAACTTCCCCATGAGGTGACAAGTTTTGTTATGTTCTCCGCTTAATGTTCCCTTGTACTAACAATGCAGCTAAGTATGAGGCCTTACTCCATGGTCTGCGGATGTCTAAGGAGATGAACTTAAGCCGGGTTAAGTGCTTCGATGATTCGGACCAGGTGGCTCAGCAGGTATCTGGCACTAGGGATTCCAAGAATCCACTCATGGCTGCATATCGATGGGAGGTGGACATAGTGGCTGGTCATTTCAAAGGTTATCAAGTTGACCATATAGACCGGCGAAAGAATGAAGCGGCGAACGCTTTAAGTCGTCTAGGCTCTCAGCGTAAACCGGTGCCACCTGATGTCTTCCTCGACGTACTTCATAATCCGTCGGTCAAGCTACCCACAGAGGAGGAGTTGGCTATTCCTGACCCGGAGGCCCAGTTGGTGGCAGCTTTGCATGTTATACCGGATTGGATAGTCTCGTACCTGGCTTACATGAACCGGGGCGAGTTACCGGAGGATGAAACCTTGGCCCGGCAGATAATCCCGCGGTCCAAGTCAATGACCATTATCAATGGGGAGTTACATCATTACAGCATGACAGGGGCAATTCAGTGTTGTGTATCTCCTCAAGAAGGTTGTGAGATTTTGCGTGAGATCCACGAAGGAGATTGTGGTCACCATGCCGGTTCAAAGTCCTTGGTGGCTAAGGCTTTTCGTCACGGTTTCTACTGGTTGATGGCTCATGCTGACGCTGAGGATTTAGTAAAAAGGTGTGACGGTTGTCAGAAATTTCCACGCCGCGCTCATGTTCCGGCTCAGGAGTTGATAATGATTCCAATCACTTGGCCATTTGCAACTTGGGGGCTCGATATGGTTGGACCCTTTAAGAGATCAAAGGACAAAAAGACCCACCCGTTGGTGGCGGTTGACAAGTTTGCCAAGTGGGTACAGGCAGAGCTAGTCAGTAAGTGTGATGAAGCCACGACGGTTCAATTCATTAAAAAGGTGATCTTCCGGTTTGGTTTTCCACATAGCATTATAACTGATAATGGTACTAATCTGTCTAAAGGAGATATGCAGGAATTTTTTCAACTTGAGCACATCCGGCTTGATGTAGCATCAGTGGCTCACCCCCAGTCTAATGGTCAAGCAGAGAGGGCAAATCAAGAAATTTTGAGAGGTATTAAACCCCGGCTTATGGTTCCTTTAAAGCGGACGGCGGGTTGTTGGGTGGAGGAGCTACCTTCTGTGCTATGGAGTATCAACACCACACCAAACAGATCTACGGGTTACACACCTTTCTTCATGGTTTATGGAGCAGAGGCGGTTCTCCCTAGTGACATCCATCATGACTCACCCCATGTGGCGGCTTACATTGAAGCGGAGAATGAGAAAGCACATCAGGACACACTGGACCTGTTAGATGAGGAGCGTGATTTAGAAGCAGCACGTTCGGCGATTTATCAATAAGATCACCGACGTTATCACAGCCGCCGGGTTAAGACCAGAACTTTTCAAGAAGGCGATCTGGTGCTCTGGCTCATCCAGGATCAGACTGATATGCACAAGTTATCCCCACCTTGGGAAGGACCTTTTGTGGTCAGCAAAAACCTGCACAACGGGTCATACTACCTCATCGATGTTCGAGAGCACAAAGACTCACGCAAATCGGAGGAGGAGACCCAGCGGCCGTGGAATATAGCTCTTATTCGGCCTTACTATACTTGAGCCATAGGCTCTTCTTATGTACATACTTCTGACAATGTATATATTATATAATAAACCGAAGCCTTAGCTAAAGCGGGGTCTCTATTCTTTTTTACATCATGTGTGGTTCCATGGGGGCTTCTACTTACAAAGCGGAGTTCTATTAACCCGGCCTACAAAGTCACACAGATATAAAGGACATCACTAGGGGGCTTGGTCGTATTCGAACCATCGCTACACCTCTTGATCGGCTTAAGGACAAAAAGGGAAATCACTAGGGGGCTTGGTTGTATTTACACCATAGCTACACCTTTTGATAGGCTTAAAGCAAAAAGGAAATTATGTGGAACCAAATAGAGTCTGTTGCATAAAACACAACTCAAACATAGGTAATCGCTGAGCATAGCTCAAATATTACTTGGGGGCTCCTTGCTTCTCAAAGAACAAAGAGCTTGCACCCTTGTAATAGGCTATCAAGCCAGGCTTGGAAGCTAGGTGTATTCACCTAAAACCCTGGGTTATCCTGCCTCTTTAAGTAAGTCACTCCGTCCAGGTAAACCTGGTATGACCCATCGAACGTTTGACAAGTCAGTCTCATAGACCCTGAACTTGTCAAAGTTAAAACGGTGATTGGTTGAAGATTGAGGTCCATCTTAAAAGGCTTTGAAAAATGGTTTAACTCAGCGGCCTGGCAGCCCATGAAAAGCCTCGATTTAGGGCCTGGCAGCCCATGAAAAGCCTCGATTTAGGGCCTGGCAGCCCATGAAAAGCCTTGCATATTTCTTTTGGATTTGCTGTTTTTACACAAATTTTGATAAGGGATTTATGAATATTTTCTAATAAACCGGTGTTTATTACAACCCGGCATGGCTTTCAACGCTCAGTTGTTAGTACATGATTAGTTCTAAACCGGTAGTAAGTTGCTCTGGTCTGGTTTTGACTCAAGGTCACCAGCATTATTCGAACAAACCGGTGGTTATCATAACCCGGTATGGTTTTTCTATGAACCGCCAAGAGGAAAAGGAGTCATCAATACTCCAGATTGGTGTTTTCACCCTTACTATACCAATAGTTGGTCAGCCAATGAAGGTATATCACAGGTATCATGTATTTTATATATCTAGTTATTACAATCTTGGTTCTCTATCCAAGTTATGTATATATTTTTTGGGCATCATGACCCGTCCAGTGGTAAACCACTAGGAAACTTTCAAGTTTTTATATGCAGGAACAAAAGCCATAATGGACTATGCATATAATAGCTCCCAAAGGCATGGCAAAGTTCTCAGTACCAAGCAAAACAGACATGCTCGATGGCATGACAGAAAAAGTGTTCACACTATCCTATTACAAGGCGCTTTAAACAAGCCCAAATTGAATAATTGTTTTCATAGGAGTGGTAGACTGCAACTGGTAAACCGGCCACCGGTTTATGATTCCTCATCCGAACGTGTCATGGAATTGTCACGGAAGATGTCCTTAGTGTGAGGACTAAGTCGCGAGGCCAACGCATCTATGTGGTAGCTTGAGAGGGGTTGAGCGGAATCGAGAGACGCAACACAAGACAAGGATTTAGACAGCTTCGGGCCCCGGGAAACATCATCCGGTAATAACCCTACATGCTGTTTGTGGCTAGATCTCATTATGCTCATGAGAGAGTTATCGGTAAGCCGGCGCTTTGTGTCTAGCCCTAGAGATTATTTTCTGTAGCCCGTCCCCCTTTGGGGAGCCCTGCCCCTTCTTATATAAGTTAGAGGGGCGGGTTACATGTGGAGTCCTAGTAGGAGTAGGATTAGTCTATCTTCTCTTACAAGTTGATTACAAGTCCGGGTCTTGCTTCCTCGTAAAGGAGATATTCCTCACGCCTTTCCTCTTAAGCCGGCCTACCATAACGTAGCCGGCCTTCTGGGCCTTGAGCCTCTTGGGCCCCCGGGTCTTGTCGCTCCTTTGATCCGCTTGCCAGGTCACCCATAAATCGCCAGGCTCGGGCGGGTCACTTAGTGAGTCATCCAACCAGGGCGGGTCATTAGTGAGTCGTCCAACCAGGGCGGGTCATTAGTGTGTCGCCAAGTCCGGCCGGGTTATACATCTGGCCTGGTCATACCGCGGGGTATATCCCCGACATTAGCCCCCAAGTTTAATTTGGATTTATCCATGTTAAACTGATCTGCAACATAAACACAAGAACAAATTGACAGGTTGCACTCCGGGTTAAATATTCTTGTAAGCCGGCACTTGATCATCCTTAAGTCCTTGTCATCTCCTCCTTTTGGAAAATCCGGGCCAATGGACCAACTTCGTAGTCAATTTGCTTGTAGAAGAAATATTGTAAATAAAGCATCCATTTGAGTCGGCCTTCAATGCTCAAAATTGTCGGGTTATAAATAGATGATGCCGAGTCATAATTGTCGCGGACTCCGGTTTATGATTTTTGCAGACACTCGGTCAATCTGATTTACTCAAACTGAAAATTTGAAGATATTTCTCCCTTATATCCATAATACCTATAGCCCCCAAGGGCCGGTTTAATCAGCATGAATAAGCCTGGACTTATCACCATGGCTTTAAATGAAATCCAGTTGTGTAGCCCCCATGAGTCGGATATAATCATAGTAGTGTATCCGGGTCATCCTAGAATTTTCTTAAGCAAAGAGCAATTATGCATTAGTCCCCAAGTGTCGGGTCATTATGTAATAATGAGCAGGGACTTTGTAAATATGATGATGTAAATTTCAGCAGTAACGTGTAGCCCCTAAGGGCCGGCTTAGTAAGATAATACTAAGCTGGGACTTTTCATTGAAAATAATATCATATGATGTAACCCCCATCCTGGGGCTTGAACCCACATCCACAAGGTTAAGAGTTTTATGCTTTACCAACTGAGCAGTTGATCCTTCAATATATAATGGAATAAGGCTTGTGTATCTTGAATTTTAACAGGAGCAATTGGTAGCCCCCAAGGGCCGGCTCATTACAATGGGATGAGTCGGGTCTTCAATAAGGCCAATAAAAATGACTTTGCATTAGCCCCCAAGTGTCATGGTGCATGCTTGCAGCGACATGAGACTTGCATATTTGATGTAACCTCAACTTGAATAATGTAGCCCCCAAGTGCCGGGTCGTAAGCCTGCAGCGACTCGGGACTATTTCCTCCATTGTAAAATAAATCATGCCCATTGATAAATATAATAGCTGTGGCGCTAAAACGACTTTGAAAACCTCAATCATAATACTGGTTATTGATAATCATAATAGAAATCCAGCCATGTTGGCTATTCAAAATTTGAATAATATAATCTGGTATGAAAACCTCAATCATTCAATATCATCATTAAAAATCTAGCCATGTTGGCTATTTAAAGAATTCAAATACCTTATCTGTTGACAAGTAAATCCGGAGTTTAAATACCCGGCGGCTCTTGGTCGATGGCGATTCAATACGCCTTCATTGTAAACCGGAATTTTCATGACCCGGCGGCTTATAGCCTTTTGAGAAAAATCCAGAACGGATAATCATTTTGAAGCATCAACTTTGGTAATGAGCTTGAACTTAATCGTTTACATGTCATATTTCTGCAAATCCTGCAGAGAGCTTAAACAACATATGCCCTGGCGACTTAGCGTCAAAACCAGGGCGGGTCATAATATCTCACATATAACTACTGTGATATTGAATTTGTACTGTCGGCTTACATAACCTGTGCAGTAAGGGTGATAACCCAATCCCTAGAAGCCAATGCTTCCACATAGATGATGATTGTCATAAACTGGCACTTATAGTCAAAAGTCAAGCCGTGTTAAGCATAAAACACTTATATATATTTGAGATATAATCCCAAAAAGGTCTCAAGTTAAGTAATCATGGCTACAATAAACTTTACCAGAGACAGAATAGAACTTTTTGAGGCTTCTGATTCGGATACAATCAGTAAACCGTTCCAAAGGGGTTAAGCTAAGATTCGAATACGATCATATAGCCCCCAGTGGCTTTGGCGATGTCGATCAAGAGGGTATCGACAGCTATGTTCTCTTTGGTTCGAATACGACCTATGTTTGAACAGGAAGCCCCCAAATGACCTTGAGAGTTGTTTAACGATGCTGATTCAAATATGATCCACGTCGATTCCCAAAGGGGTTGAGCTATGATTCGGATACGATCAAGAAGCCCCCAAGTAGGTTCGGCAGTTTGCCAATCAAAAGGGTATCGACAGCGATGTTCTCTTTGGTTCGAATACGACCTATGTTTGAACAGGAAGCCCCCAAGTGACCATATAAATTTTGGCATTGCGTCGATCAAGAGGGTATTGATAGCTATGCTCGATGAGCAGGAAGCCCCCAAGTGATCATAATAAGATAAGACGTAAGGCAGGATATCCAAGTTTGAACCGCGCATCATGGCAGCAAGTTCTTTTGGCAACCTTTAATTTGCTGAGAACTCGAACTTGCAGAGATTTAAATCTTTTTGAATCCGGAACTTTAAACCGGATTTAAAAACTTCAAAACTTTGTGAAAGACAAATTTACCTTGAGCCGGATTTTGAACCGGATTTGATAGCTTCAAAGCTTTGCGGGAGAGAGATGTCTCTTGAGCTATATTTTAAACTGGAATCTTCATTTTGAGCCGGAATTTTTTTTGACGGCCTTTAAATATTCGCCAATAAAGAGTAGCCTCCGGGGCCGGGTTATCTTCCCTTCAATGACCCGAAGTTCTTGAATTCATTGAAACCGGCTAATTTTGCCGAGCCATACCATTGTAGCCCCCGAGTCTCAAGATGACTCAAAGAGTTGGCTTGAGATTCTCCATATTTGACCATAGTAGAAGGTGTATATCATTGGAGTTGATAACGCGATGTGAATCCACAGAAGGTTGAGGTGACTGCGGCGGGTTATAAATGATCCCGTATGAGCCGTGTCAGCAACTCGGCCAATGGTTCCCTCCAACTGGTTGTTTGAAGCTTAATCAAACTGTAGTGGCGGCAATTTGTGCACCTGCCCATTGAGCCATCCAGTGCAGACGGCGGTTGATAATATATGATAATTTTCCTCCAATTTGTTGGAAGAGAAAACCGGCTTCCCAGGCGGTGACTTGCTCATACTCAATAAACAGCTCATGCTGACAGGTACGGCCCAGTGTGTTGATGTAGACCAGGCCGCGAGAGACGGGCGACAGAGACGACCGCAGCATCAGTGGCGGCCCCGACAGATGAGTCGGCCATGGCATTGTAAGCCGGTGCAGACGGGGAAAATCATTACCGGTGTTGTAAACCGGCACGGACGGGCGAGTTAATCGCGGGTGCGGTCCCAGTGAGTCGAAGTAGTCCGGGCCACAAGGGCGGCGTCTTGCACACATATTCTTTGATCCTTGTGGCACGGTCATATGCTAGCACATGACAGTAATTACACAATTTATATATCCATGATCCGGCCATCGACTTTGCAATGACCAATTGTCATGCATATAAAATGCAAAGACCAAAGTAATTGCTCTCTGACAAAAACAATATGTGCTAAAATTATACTTAGAGGGATATCACCTGATTCGCCCAAACAACAGATGAGTCGGCCGTGGCATTGTAAGCCAGTGCGAACGCGTGAACTGGTGCGGACGCGTGAGCCGCCGTGAGGGCAGATGGACGAGTAGTCCATGGCGTTTGTAAAGCGGCGCGAGCGGCAAGTCAAACGTGATGTTGTTTAACCGGTGTAGATGCATGAATCGGCAACAGGTGCGGACGGATGTAATCCGAACATCGGGGCGGCGACTTGCACGTATATCCGTCGAGCATCCTAGCACGGACAAACACCAATGCAAAAAGTGATGTTGATGCGCCCCCTTAGGCGACACCTTTTCGTAATGGTCCTGCAAAAATATTACCAGACCAAGTAATTGTTCTTTGATAAAAACAATATATTTAATAAAATAAACTTAGATGGATATCACCTGACATTTTTTTGTCGGATGATCACGGATGCTGGTGTAGATAATGCTGGTCGTGCTTGGATCAAAAAATAGGCAGACCTATGCACGTCTACTATAGCACCAGCACCCACATGGGTCTTCCTCTGTCCCCCTTTTCTGAATAACAATCGGCTTTGAATGCCTTGAGATCCAAGTCGATGTGCTTGACGCATAGCAAGTGTTCACTAGTAATTGATGCATGTGGATAGCATCGCTACCACTACTGCTGAATAATGGTTTTCTCGCAGTGTATTAGACTGATCATCAGAGTCACTTATCCGGGCACAGCAATGAAAAATTGACCCAGTATCCTGTATCCCTTGGCTTGTCCCTTGTTCACATGCTAATGCACCAGAGAAGTAGCCCACAGCACAAGTGTCCGTCAAGAAAATGGTCACAACTTTTCCACGCCTGCGCCTCCGCGCGGGGCGAACCCAGCGGCTCAGAGGCCATAGGAACGGCGGCTCAAGAACTCGGCAGCGGGTGACGTGGCACGACGTCAGAGGTAGTACAGCGGCTCAAGAGCTGCAGCGGCAGTGCATTGAGACGGCGGAGGTAGGCGGGTCAGAGGCATTTCAGAGCCGGCTCGAGACACCACCACCAGCAGCAACGGGCAACGGCTACAGACCACAGTGAGGTGGCAGGTCAATATGACTCACGGCTGAAACAGAGTAGGGCGGTTTGAAGTAGATGCCGGCTTGCACTTTGGAATCGGCCGGTAGGGCAGCTCGCGACAATGGCCACGACAGCGGTTGTGGACTCAGCAGTGACCGGGTCTTCGTGCAGCCATGGCGGCAATTTTAGGCAGCTCAACGGCGGGCAACAACAATGGTCAAACAAGGAGAGGTCGAGCGACTCGATGAGTTGGGGCCACTTGGCGAGGTGGCTGTAGCAAATCGACTTGGAAACGGCCTAGGGATGATGCTCAAAAATTCCTTGGCGAAGCGAGGCGAGGCCGGCTCGGGGCCGGAACGGCGGCGGAGACGGGCGCCTCGAGGCGAGGACGCGGGCGCAGGCGATGGACCAGTCCGGGTCGTGGCCAGCTCTGTTTCCGGGTCGTGGGCCTTTTTCCGGATCTCAGTGATTTTTTCGGACAACACTAGCGGAGCGGACCGTAACCCTAGCTTTCTATGGATCACAATTTGTACCTCAAGTTACCTTGTGCAATTGTTTCGCGCTGGCTCTTCTTCATCCATCAATTCGTGAGATTCTCGATCCTGTGAAAGATCCCTCCAAGAACTCAACACCACCGTGCGCAGGCCCCACGGTGGGCGCCAACTGTCGTGGAATTGTCACGGCAGATGTCCTTAGTGTGAGGACTTAGTCGCAAGGCCAACGCATCTATGTGGTAGCTTGAGAGGGGTTGAGCGGAATCGAGAGACGCAACACAAGACAAGGATTTAGACAGCTTCGGGCCCCGGGAAACATCATCCGGTAATAACCCTACATGCTGTTTGTGGCTAGATCTCATTATGCTCATGAGAGAGTTATCGGTAAGCCAGTGCTTTGTGTCTAGCCCTAGAGATTATTTTCTGTAGCCCGTCCCCCTTTGGGGAGCCCTGCCCCTCCTTATATAAGTTAGAGGGGCGGGTTACATGTGGAGTCCTAGTAGGACTAGGATTAGTCTATCTTCTCTTACAAGTTGATTACAAGTCTGGGTCTTGCTTCCTCGTAAAGGAGATATTCCTCACGCCTTTCCTCTTAAGCCGGCCTACCATAACGTAGCCGGCCTTCTGGGCCTTGAGCCTCTTGGGCCCCCGGGTCTTGTCGCTCCTTTGATCCGCTTGCCAGGTCACCCATAAATCGCCAGGCTCGGGCGGGTCACTTAGTGAGTCGTCCAACCAGGGCGGGTCATTAGTGAGTCGCCAAGTCCGGCCGGGTTATACATCTGGCCGGGTCATACCGCGGGGTATATCCCCGACAGGACGGCTTGAAGATTGAGGGTCATCTTGAGCGGTCGTATTCTCCTCATCCCTACCCAGTCGCTGGAAATCAGTCGTTGACCAGTCGATTCCAGTTAAGGCTTGAAAAACGGCTTCTTCATGAATAAGGTTGGAAGGGTCAATATTAGGAGCGTAAGTATGCTTACGGATTTGCGGAACAAGCTCTTCTACATTATGAATCAGTGTGTGCTGTCTTTTCCCTTCAGCATCGTAAACCGGTTAAAAACGGGATAGATCTGTGTCATCCGCCAATTTGCTTGCTATAGGCCGCATCTCCTTTGTCAGCCTTCGGAGATCGTCATTATTGAAATTTGAACCGTCCTCCTTCATGCCAAGATAGCCTTTGATGATATCTGCCGGTTCCAGATCTGGAATCCATGCCTTGGCCCGGATTAGCGCAGTCAGTGCACCTGATCTTGCGGCTGATCTCTTCAGTTCATCTAACTGGGCAGGCAGAGCTTTTCGAGGGTTTCTGTTATCAGTGTTGGAAGAGGCTTGTTATAAGCTGCCGTGCAAATCACCCGCTGGGATCCAGAATACAGCTGTTCTATTAAAGTGTAGGCCGCTTTAAGCTTCATCCGCAAGTCGGAGCCAAGATGGGTAATGCGGGTCCCTGTCATGGTAAAACATCAGTAAAACGGACATTGATAAGATATTATGCATTAGACAAACTTCATGAGAGGGTACTCACCAAACACAGCAGAAGTCATAGCATTAATCTGCCGCTTTAAGCCGGTCAGTTCTTCAACCACTAGCTTCAGGGCTGCTTCTGCGTCTTTGGCCTTCTTTGTTAAACTGGCCTTTTCGGTCTCCCAGTCCGTACGCTCTTTGTTAAAGGTTTCTTTCAGCTTCTCCATGGCTGCTAAGGCATTTGTCAGCTCTTCCTTGGCCTTGGAAGCCTCTGCTTGCTGAGATTTAACATAATCCTGAAGGTCAGCGGTTTGAGCATCCTTCTTACTCAGCTCGGCCTACAAGGGCAAGATATATCATCAATGAGCTATGAATTACCAAGCGTATAACAAGTTATGCACTTTGTACTTGGGGGCTAATGCCTATTTGCTCTGTCATCAACATATTTTTTGCAAGTCTCAAGTACAATGCAAGCATTATCTTTGACACTTGGGGGCTAATGTACATTTGTTCAAAGTTGAAGCATTGATTCAAGACCCGGTTTACCTTGAAAAGATAAACCGGCCCTTGGGGGCTACACCGATGAAAACTATAGGAATACAATGATAAAGTACCTGTTTGTTTCCAAGGATCACCTGACATATGGAGGATAAGCATGCAAGGATTGAGATATTACAAAGTCCTGATTTATGATTGCCATCATAAACCGACCCTTGGGGTCTACTTGAGTTGATATTTACCAATTGGATTTACGAAAGGAAAAGTGATGAAAATACCTCATAGCGCTCCTTCATAAGATTCACCAGACCAACTTCATAATCATGGTTTGAGTACAGACAGTTTAGGGAACCAGAGTGGAGTTCTTGAGCACTAAGATGGGCATAGCTGGATAAATCAGTGCTCCATTTGCCTTTATCCATAGCAGCACGCTCCTCCTTGGCAGTATGTTTTCCCAAAATAACAGGATGGCCAGGAGAGGTGTGACCAATACCAGTAATGATAACCTCGCCTTCTTTGTCTCCAGCAGCCTTTTCTGGAGTTGATGGAGTGTCAGTAGCTCTCACTAGACTAGAAGGTCTGTCATCAGTCCGGATTGGATTTGCCGGTTCATCATCTGGCACAGCAGTATCAACTTTTGCTTGTTCATCAGTATTGTGATCTTGAGGGGGTAGTTCATCAAAGGTGGTTTTAGTATTTGGACCCTCCGGTTCAGCAGTTTGCTCCGGTTCAATAACCACCTGGTCTTCGGGCGGATTATTCACCCTAGACTTTTTACTGGGTCTGGCTTTGGCTCTAAGCAGAACAAGATGCAAAGGTTAGCATAGCATATAAAGTATGAAACATCAAAAGAAAGGGGTTAAGTACTTACCCAACTACGGTTTTGAGAGGAGAGAGTTGGGTCGCTGTTGACTCGCCAGAGGATGAAGGAGGTGTCAGCTGATAATTCGAATCAGACGGATTAAGAGGTTGTCAGAAATAGCCTGCCTTGGGATAAGAAGTGTCAGAAGTGGGTGAGACCTTAGATCGGTGTTTTCGAACTGGGTGTCCGGTAAACTGGTCGAAGTGACCTTCTGACCGTTATGTCGGGTTGTGCGGCGAGCCTCGTGCTGCTGTTTCTTCAAAATAAATGTTGGATCCAAGTGAGCAAGAGGATGAGAAAAGCTTACTTTCCGGACCGCTTGACGGATTTTTTGTGTTGGCAGAGAGTCTGAACCGGAGGAAAGGATAATTACCTCTGCATCATCAGCTTGGCTGCCTTGAACGTCCTCCTGATAAGTATCATTGTCAAAGAGATGCATGAAAAGTGAACCAAGTGAATCAAGTTCTACCTCAACTTCCGGTTCATCCGGGTCGTCATCCAATTCCATACTGATGCGTTCAGGTGCCTTCCTCTTTGTGGTTTTCTTGACGGCTTTTGTTTTAGGACGGGAAGGTTTTGCCGCTTTTTCTTGAGGTTTCTTCTTCTAGAACGGATCATCGCCCTGTTTAAAAATAAGAAGAAGGGTATTCAAAGATTGTACAGTCTAAAGATATCAAGTGTAAAGTGGAAGAACAATACTTACAGCAGGAGGTTTGTTTTGCGTGTAAAATGGGTTTAATCTGGTTTGGCGACAGACAGCTTCCGACTCGTTCAATATTTTCTTGACAGCCTCAGTGACTTCTTCATCTGTTAGCTGAATATTGATATGACGTTGGGAGTCTTCTACTTTACCAGTATAGTCGCACATTAAGCCAGAGCGGCGACTTAACGGCAAGATACTCCAGGATATCCAGCAACGGACAAAGTCTACACCTGTTAAACCGTTGGCCAAGAAGGCTCTCAGCTTGGCGAGTTGAGTTGCGTGCGGAGCCCGTTCCTGGGCACTTAATCGTTGTGGAAGTGGATGGGTATTGGCAAGCCGGTGGGCACGGTAACCCGGCATAGGGTTCTCATCTTCAGGTGAGGTGTCTCTACAGTAGAACCAAGTTTGATTCCATTCTTTGGGGTGACTGTGCAGCTTGGCATGAGGGAATTCAACCTCTTTTCTTTTTTGAATCGAGACACCGCCAAGTTTAGTATTGGGCCCATCTACAAACTCAGTGCGACGGTTCAGATGAAAGAAACCTCAGAACAACTCAACAGTTGGCTCTTCTTGTAGGTCCACTTCACAGAAAACTTGAAAGTTGCATATATTGGATACCGAGTTGGGTCCAATATCTTGAGGGTGGAGTTGAAAGCTGGCAAGCACATCCCGGAAAAACTTTGATCCGGGCGGTTTAAAACCACAGCCTATGTGATCAACAAACACCACTACCTCACCCTGCTCAGTGGTGGGAGGATTTTCCGGCCCAGGAACTCGCCACCGGATCTCATTCTTCTTTGGTAAAGTACCGATCTTGACCATTCCATTCAGTTGCTCCTCTCTAACCCGGGAGGGAGCCCAGTTGCAGGAATAAAATTGCTTGGCCATTGCAAGTGAAAAGCTGGAAAGAAATACCGGTTTACAATACATTCATGGTGATGCATAAGGTACAACAGGACAAGGGAATCCAAGTATGTGAAATTGGTAAACCGGAGGCTGATACAATTATGAATGACAAAGCGATAAGTGGAAACAGAGATATACACATATTATTAAACCGGAGTATGTCAACGGAGATAAAGGGATTGCAGGTTTACAAGGGGACTAATGGTATATAATAGATTACTCTCTACAAGGGTAAACCTCCTATGTGATAAAGAAGGTACAGATCTAAGGCAAGAACGACTATGTAAGGTAAAACAGGTTTCACAAGATTGCACTGAAATTTTAGATCTACCGTAAGTTGGGAAAAGGAAAAATATTGAGAAGGTTTGGTCCCGAAGCAGTTCACACAAGGTTCAGATCAAGTTATTAGGTTTGGTTTAAATGGCTGAGGTAAGGAGTGCCATGGCTGCGATGCAGAACATGTTGAGATAAAAGCTTTGCTATCTATGGGCTGACGAAGAACACGAAGAGATCAACATGAACCCGTGTGAACCCTAATGGATCCACAGAGGGAAAAGGAAGGGCTTACAACAGCTGTTGAGGAGGCGGAGGTGCGCCGTGTTTATCTGGTGCGACCAGGTCGATGCAGCAACCGTTGGTGATGCAGAGGCGAAGTTCGATGACGGTGGCGGCGCTCGGAGGCAGGGGCGTCACAAGGAGGAAGAAGAAGCGAAGAGATGGAGGGGAAAAAGGAAATGGCCCTTGGCCCTATGTATAAGGTAAAGGGGGAGGTGACAGGCGCGAGACTCGAGGAGCCTAAATATTGGATATCTAACGGAGCGGTCACCTCGATTGTCGGAAGGTCATTAACTGAAGGTGAGATGTATCATTTTTAAATAACAAAGTGACATCATGGCGATTTATCATGATCCTGGAGTGTGACGTCATGGCGGTTTACAAGATCAAGGTGAAGATGCAAGGGAATAATTTTTCTAAGTATTGAAGATTGACATGAACAAGTTCAAATCAATCTAGGGCCTAATATTGGGGATATTACTACTGGACGTAAACCGGCCAGGAGTAGCCGGATTAACTCTATGAAGATTAGAAGCCCATGAAGACGTAAGGGTGATGGCGCTTTACGGAGGCCCAAGGCCCAAAGGCGAGTTAAGGCCTGTAGATGTAAACCGACTTTCTCATGTAACTTGCATTGTAAGATAGGAAGGATAGAGACCGAGCCGGACACGTTTATGATCTGGCCTTGGGACTCTGTAAACTGGCGGGCGTCAACCTGTGTATATAAAGGGACAACGCGGCAGCGGTTTAGGGACAACAAACAACAACTCGAGAGCCAGGCAAAGTGGATTCGCTCCCTGGTCATCGAAACCCTAGCAATACCAACACAACTAGACGTAGGCTTTTACCTTCATCGAAGGGGCCGAACTAGTATAAAAACCCTCGTGTCCCTTGATGACCCACATGTATAGGGGATCTATCGTAGTCCTTTCGATAAGTAAGAGTGTCGAACCCAATGAGGAGCAGAAGGAAATGATAAGTAGTTTTCAGCAAGGTATTCTCTGCAAGTACTGAAATAAGTGGTAACAGATAGTTTTGTGATAGGATAAATTGTAACGAGCAACAAGTAACAAAAGTAAATAAAGTGCAGCAAGGTGGCCCAATCCTTTTGTAGCAAAGGACAAGCCAGAACAAACTCTTATAATAGGAAAAAGCGCTCCCGAGGACACATGGGAATATCGTCAAGCTAGTTTTCATCATGTTCATATGATTCGCGTTCGATAGTTTGATACTTTGATATGTGGGTGGACCAGTACTTGGGTGCTGTTCTTACATGAACAAGCATCCCACTTATGATTAACCTCTATTGCAAGCATCCGCAACTACAACAAAAGTATTAAGGTAAACCTAACCATAGCATGAAACATATGGATCCAAATCAGCCCCTTACGTAGCAACGCATAAACTAGGGTTTAAGCTTCTGTCACTCTAGCAACCCATCATCTACTTATTACTTCCCAATGCCTTCCTCTAGGCCCAAATAATGGTGAAGTGTTATGTAGTCGACGTTCACATAACACGACTAGAGGCTAGACAACATACATCTTATCAAAATATCACACGAATACCAAATTCACATGACTACTCATAGCAAGACTTCTCCCTTGTCCTCAGGAACGAACGTAATTACTCACAAAGCATATTCATGTTCATAATCAGAGGGGTAATAATATGCATATAGGATCTGAACATATGATCTTCCACCAATTAAACGAACTAGCATCAACTACAAGGAGTAATCAACACTACTAGCAACCTACTAGCACCAATCCCGGACATTGAGACAAGAATTGGATACAAGAGATGAACTAGGGTTTGGAGATGAGATGGTGTTGGTGAAGATGTTGATGGAGATAGCCCTCTCCCGATGAGAGGAGCATTGGTGATGACGATGGTGATGATTTCCCCCTCCAGGAGGGAAGTATCCCCGGCAGAACTGCTCCGCCGGAGCTCTAGATTGGATCCGCCAAGGTTCCGCCTCGTGGCGGCGGAGTCTCGTCCCGAAAAGTTTCTCCTTATTTTTTTCTCATCGAAAGACCTCATATAGGAGAAGATGGGCATCGGAGAGCCACTAGGGGGCCCACGAGATAGGGGGCGCGCCCTAGGGGGGGCGCCCCCCACCTTCGTGAGCAGGGTGTGGGCCCCCTGGCCTTCATCTTTGGCGTGGATTTTTCTTTATTTATTTTAAGACGTTCTGTGGAGTTTCAGGACTTTTGGAGTTGCGCAGAATAGGTCTCTAATATTTTCTCCTTCTCCAGACCAGAATTCCAGCTGACGGCATTCTCCCTCTTTATGTAAACCTGTAAAATAAGAGAGAATAGCCATAAGTATTGTGACATAAAGTGAAATAACAGTCCATAATGCGATAAATATCGATATAAAAGCATGATGCAAAATGGACGTATCAACTCCCCCAAGCCTAGACCTCGCTTGTCCTCAAGCGAAAAGCCGATAACAATAAATATGTCCTCATGTTTAGAGGTAGAGGCGTCGATAAAAATAAAATATAGACATGAAGGCATTATTCTTATAACAGCAACATATATAGGTTTTGTCATATGATTACTTATGTTCAAGTGATGATCTATTCACAATGCAAAAGTATAAATCATAAACCTTATTGGGCTCCGACAAACTATAATCTCAGTCATTGAGGCAATTGCAATTTATCATAACATCGGAAAGAGTCTATGTCAGAGCTAAAAAGCAAGTCAACAATAATGGTTCATGCTCCCCTACATCCAATTAGATATATATATCATGTTCTTTCCAACATGCTGAGCTTGCCAAAGGATAAAATGAAAAAGAAAAGGTGAAGATCACCATGACTCTTGCATAAGGTAGAAGATAATAATAAAGGATAGGACCTTCGCAGAGGGAAGCAGAGGTTGCCATGCACTTTTATGGTTGGATGTATAAAATCTCAATGCGAAAGAACGTCACTTTATATTGCCCCTTGTGATATGAACCTTTATTATGCAGTCCGTCGCTTTTATTACTTCCACATCACAAGATCGTATAAAGCTTATTTCTCCCACACCAATCAATCATACATATTTAGAGCAATTTTTATTGCTTTGCATCGATGACAACTTACTTGAAGGATCTTACTCAATCCATAGGTAGATATGGTGGACTCTCATGGCAAAACTGGTTTATGGATATTTGGAAGCACAAGTAGTATTTCTACTTGGTGCTGAGAATTTGGCTAGCATGAGGGGGAAAGGCAAGCTCAACAAGTTAGGGGAACCATGACAACATACTTTATCTCAGATATAAGAAAGACATACCTCAGTACGTTGTCTTCCTTGTCCAACATCAACTCTTTAGCATGTCATATTTTAATGAGTGCTCCCAATCATAAAAGATGTCAATGATAATATATCTATATGTGAAACCTCTCTTTCCTTATTACTTCCTATTAATTGCAACAATGACTAAAGCTATGTCTGCCAACTCCCAACAACTTTTAATCATCATACTCTATCTATGTGAAGTCATTACTCTCAATAAGATCAATATGAACTTTTTGTTTCTTTTATTCTTTTCTTCTTTCTTTTATTCACCCAAGATCATGGCAAAATAATCAAGCCCTTGACTCAACACTAATTTTTATTATATATAACTCAGGGACTCGATTACATAGAGGGATCATAAAGCAAAACTCAAAACTAGATCATGCCATAAACTTTATTTTACTCAATCAAGATACTACTAATAGGATCGAACTAAGAAAAACGGTGAAGATAGGAGTTGTGATTGTGATACGATACCGGGGCACCTCCCCCAAGCTTGGCAGTTGCCAAGGGGAGTGCCCATACCCATGTGGTTATGTCTCCTTCTTTGTTGTCGGTGTAATATTCTTGGCGATGATTCCCCTCAGGATGCGGTTCTCCTCCTCGAGCTTATTGACTTGCTGTTTGAGATCCATTATTTCCTTACGAAGCTTTCCTGTGACAGCTAAAGCTCCTTGCACCCAAGGGTGTTGCATAGCTGCGGGAGAATAAGTGAAACTTCTCTTCATATTTTCATAAGAAAGAAATCTAACATTAGAAGGGATAACCGAGTTTGGAATAGCTGAGCTCTGCAGTTCCCCCATCGTGAACCCAGCTCAGAGGCGAGAGGTGACTTCTTGATCCTCCATGGCATCTACTCTCATTAAGTCAGCCTCCATCTCTTCCTCCGTTGCTGGCCCAAAGTGGTCAGCGTCGCTGTTTGCCCTTAGTTCCGGTGCCGGATTAGATACCCGGCTCTCCCCGATTGACTCTTGAGAAGACATCTTGCTCTAATCTGCAGCAGCAACAGCTTGAAAAAAAACAGAGGAAATTTTTGTGATACGGGAGTCAAAACCTTCGGGAGAATATATAATGAATTTTTACCGACCAAAATACGCAACGTGCAATAAAACGGAGTCCGGAAAGCACATGAGGCGCTCACGAGGTAGGGGGCGCGCCCACCACCCTTGTGGGGCCCTCGTGTCCTTCCCAGACTGCTACTTATTTTTCTATTTTTCTAAATATTCCAAAATGGAGAAATATTGCCTTAAAAATTGTTTTGGAGTCGGTTTACTTACCGTACCACATACCCATTCCTTTTCGGAGTCTGAAACGTTCCGAAAAGTGTCCCTTATGTATTCCTCCGGGGTTACGGTTTCAATAATATTGGTTTCAACATTTATGGGATTACCTGAGATATAATGTTTAATTCTTTGACCGTTTACCACCTTTGGATTCGTGCCCTCGAAGTTGTTGATTTTTATGGCACCGGAACGATTGACCTCTTCGATGACGTAGGGGCCTTCCCATTTAGAGAGAAGTTTTCCTGCAATAAATCTTAAACGAGAGTTGTATAGCAATACACAATCACCTACATTAAACTCACGCTTTTGTATCCTTTTGTCATGCCATCTTTTAACTTTTTCTTTAAACAACTTGGCATTTTCATATGCTTGGGTTCTCCATTCATCAAGTGAGCTAATATCAAATAACCTCTTTTCACCGGCAAGTTTAAAATCATAGTTGAGCTCTTTAATAGCCCAATATGCCTTATGTTCTAGTTCAAGAGGTAAGTGACATGCTTTTCCATAGACCATTTTATACGGGGACATACCCATAGGATTTTTGTATGCAGTTCTATAAGCCCATAATGCATCATCAAGTTTCTTAGACCAATTCTTTCTAGACCTATTAACAGTCTTTTGCAAAATTAATTTGAGCTCTCTATTGCTAAACTCTACTTGACCACTGGACTATGGGTGATAAGGGGATGCAATTCTATGATTAACATCATATTTAGCAAGCATTTTACAGAAAGCACCATGAATAAAGTGTGAACCACCATCAGTCATTAAATATCTAGGGACTCCAAACCTCGGGGAAATAACTTCTTTAAGCATTTTAATAGAAGTGTTATGATCAGCACTACTAGTTGGAATAGCTTCTACCCACTTAGTAACGTAATCAACAGCAACTAAAATATGTGTGTATCCATTAGAGGCAGGAAAAGGTCCCATATAATCAAATCCCCAAATATCAAACGGTTTAATAACAAGTGGATAATTCATAGGCATTTCTTGACGTCTACTAATATTACCAATTCTTTGACATTCATCACAAGACAATACAAACTTATGGGCATCCTTGAAGAGAGTAGGCCAATAAAAACCAGATTGCAATACCTTATGTGCGGTTCTATCTCTAGCGTGGTGTCCTCCATAAGACTCGGAATGACACTTGCGTAGGATCTGTTCCTGTTCATGTTCAGGTACACAACGTCTAATAACACCATCTACTCCTTCTTTATAAAGATGTGGGTCATCACAGAAGTAATGTCTCAAATCATAGAAGAACTTTTTCTTTTGTTGGTATGTGAAGCTAGGTGGTATAAACTTAGCAACAATATAATTAGCATAATCAGCATACCATGGAGTACTACGGGAAGTACTTATAAAATTTAATTGTTCATCAGGAAAGTCATCATTAGTAGGTAGTGGGTCATCAAGAATATTTTCTAACCTAGACAAGTTGTCTGCAACGGGGTTCTCAGCTCCTTTTCTATCAACAATATTCAAATCAAATTCTCGTAGCAAGAGAACCCATCTAATAAGTCTAGGTTTAGCATCTTTCTTTTCCATAAGATATTTAATAGCAGCATGATCAATGTGAATAGTTACTTCAGAATCAACAATATAAGATCTGAACTTATCACAAGCAAATACAACTGCTAAAAGTTCTTTTTCAGTAGTAGCATAATTTCTTTGAGCATTGTCTAGAGTCTTACTAGCATAATGAATAACATTTAATTTCTTATCAACTCTTTGCCCTAGAACAGCACCTACAGCATAATCACTAGCATCACACATAATTTCAAAGGGTAAATTCCAATCAGGTGGCTGAACAATAGGTGCAGAGACTAATGCTTTCTTAAGTATTTCAAATGCTTCTACACAATCATCATCAAAGACAAATGGTATATCTTTTTGCAATAAATTAGTCATAGGCCGAGAAATTTTTGAGAAGTCCTTAATGAACCTCCTGTAAAATCCGGCGTGACCAAGGAAACTTCTTATACCTTTGATGTCCTTGGGACATGGCATCTTTTCAATAGCATCAACCTTGGCTTTATCAACTTCAATACCTCTTTCAGAAACTTTGTGCCCCAAGACAATACCTTCATTAACCATAAAGTGGCACTTTTCCCAATTCAAGACAAGATTAGTTTCTTCACATCTCTCCAACACTCGATCAAGATTGGTCAAGCAATCATCAAAAGAGGAACCATAGACGGAAAAGTCGTCCATGAAAACCTCACAAATCTTTTCACAAAAGTTAGAGAATATAGCCATCATGCATCTTTGAAAGGTAGCAGGTGCATTACATAAACCAAAAGGCATACGTCTATAAGCAAAAGTACCAAAAGGGCATGTAAAAGTAGTCTTTAATTGATCTTTAGCCGACACAGGTATTTGAGAGAAACCAGAATAACCATCTAGAAAGCAATAGTGTGTGTGTGTTTGCATCATCTTTCTAGCATTTGATCAATAAAAGGTAAGGAGTAATGATCTTTCTTAGTAGCTTTATTTAATTTGCGGAAATCAATTACCATCCTATAACCTGTGATAATTCTTTGTGGAATCAATTCATCTTTATCATTAGGAACAACAGTAATACCTCCCTTCTTAGGGACACAATGGACAGGACTTACCCACTCACTATCTGCAACGGGGTAGATTATACCTGCCTCCAGAAGCTTTAGTATTTCTTTTCTTACCACTTCTTTCATTTTAGGATTCAGACGTCGTTGAGGATCACGAACTGGTTTGGCATCTGCTTCCAAATTTATTTTATGTTGACATAGAGTGGGACTAAGGCCCTTAAGATCATCAAGAGTATATCCAATAGCAGCACGATGCTTCTTCAGAGTTTTCAATAATCTTTCTTCTTCATGCTCTGAAAGGTTAGCACTAATAATAACAGGATATATCTTCTTTTCATCAAGATAAGCATATTTAAGATTATCAGGCAAAGGTTTAAGCTCGAACACGGGATCACCCTTGGGTGGAGGAGGATCCCCTAAGATATCAACAGGCAAGTTGTGTTTCAGAACAGGTTCCTGTTTAAAGAATACTCCATCTATTTCCCTTCTTTCATTCATGAACATATCATTTTCATGGTCTAGCAAATAGTGTTCTAAAGGATCACTAGGAGGTACGGCAATAGAAGAAAGACCACTAATTTCATCCTTACTAGGTAATTCTTCCTCACAATGTTGTTTACTAAATTTAGAGAAATTAAACTCATGAACCATATCATCCAAGCCAACAGTAACAACATTCTCTGTGCAGTCTATGGTAGCATTGACAGTATTTAAGAAGGGTCTACCAAATATAATGGGACAAAAACTATCTTGTGGGGAACCAAGAACAAGAAAATCAGTAGGATATTTAGTTTTCCCGCACAAGACTTCAACATCTCTAACAATTCCCATTGCTGAAATAGTATCTCTATTGGCAAGTTTAATTGTGACATCAATATCTTCTAACTCAGCAGGTGCAATTTCATTCTTAATTTCTTCATATAAAGTATGCGGTATAACACTAGCACTAGCACCCATATCACATAAGCCATGATAACAATGATCCCCTATTTTAACAGAAATAACAGGCATGCCTACCACGGGTCTATGTTTATCTTCAGCACAAGGTTTAGCAATTCTAGCAGTTTCACCTTCGAACTAAATAACATGCCCATCAATATTATTAGACAAGAGATCTTTAACAATAGCAATATTAGGTTCTACATTAACTTGCTCAGGAGGTGTATAAGTTCTAATATTGCTTTTACGAACAACAGTTGAAGCTTTAGCATGATCCTTTATTCTAACAGGGAAAGGTGGTTTCTCAACATAAGAAGTAGGAACAATAGGATCATTATAAGTGACAGTCTTTTCTTCATCTTTAATAGGTGCAGCTACTTTTACTTCTATGGGAGGATGATATTTAAACCACTTCTCCTTAGGGAGATCAACATAAGTAGCAAAAGATTCACAGAAAGAAGCTACTATCTCAGAGTCAAGTCCATATTTAGTGCTAAACTTACGGAAAATATCGGTATCCATGAAAGATTTAACACAATCAAACTTAGGTGTCATACCTGACTCCTTACCTTCGTCGAGGTCCCAATCTTCAGAGTTGTGTTTAATTCTATCCAATAAATTCCATCTGAATTCAATAGTCTTCATCATAAAAGAGCCAGCACAAGAAGTATCGAGCATGTTGCGATTGTTTTCAGAAAGCCGAGCATAAAAACTTTGCAGAATTATTTCTCTCGGGAGCTCATGATTGGGGCATGAATATAGCATTGATTTAAGCCTCCCCCAAGCTTGAGCGATGCTTTCTCCTTCGCGAGGCCAGAAATTATATATGTAATTGCGATCACGATGAACAAGATGCATAGGGTAATACTTTTGATGAAATTCCAACTTCAATCTTTTATAGTCCCAGAATCTCATATCATCACATAGCCTATACCAGATCAATGTGTCTCCCTTCAAAGATAAAGGGAAGACCTTCTTCTTAGCAACATCATCGGGTATACCTGCAAGCTTAAATAATCCACAAACTTCATCCACATATATTAAGTCCTCATCGGGATGCTTTGTTCCATCTCCTGTAAAAGGGTTAGCTAGGAGTTTTTCCATCATAGCTGCAGGAAATTCAAAAGGAGTTTCATTTTCAATAGGTTTAGTAGGTTGAGGAGCAACTCTTTCCTCTACTGGACGAGGTGAAGATACCCCGAACAAGCCCCTTAGAGAATTACTTTCCATAGTAACAAGTGACAATAAATTTCAGCACACTATATAAATTTTTTCCTTACCAAATTCCACCTACCAAAGGCGCTACACTCCCCGGCAACGGTCCCAGAAAAGAGTCTTGATGACCCACAAGTATAGGGGATCTATCATAGTCCTTTCGATAAGTAAGAGTGTCGAACCCAACAAGGAGCAGAAGAAAATGATAAGTAGTTTTCAGCAAGGTATTCTCTGCAAGTACTGAAATAAGTGGTAACATATAGTTTTGTGATAGGATAAATATTAACGAGCAACAAGTAAAAAAAGTAAATAAAGTGCAGCAAGGTGGCCTAATCCTTTTGTAGCAAAGGACAAGCCGGAACAAACTCTTATAATTGGAAAAAGCGCTCCCGAGGACACATGGGAATATCGTCAAGCTAGTTTTCATCACGTTCATATGATTCGCGTTCGATACTTTGATACTTTGATATGTGGGTGGACCGGTGCTTGGGTGCTGTTCTTACATGAACAAGCATCCCACTTATGATTAACCTCTATTGCAAGCATCCGCAACTACAACAAAAGTATTAAGGTAAACCTAACCATAGCATGAAACATATGGATCCAAATCAGCCCCTTACGTAGCAACGCATAAACTAGGGTTTAAGCTTCTGTCACTCTAGCAACCCATCATCTACTTATTACTTCCCAATGCCTTCCTCTAGGCCCAAATAATGGTGAAGTGTTATGTAGTCGACGTTCACATAACACCACTAGAGGCTAGACAACATACATCTTATCAAAATATCACACGAATACCAAATTCACATGACTACTCATAGCAAGACTTCTCCCTTGTCCTTAGGAACGAATGTAATTACTCACAAAGCATATTCATGTTCATAATCAGAGGGGTAATAATATGCATATAGGATCTGAACATATGATCTTCCACCAATTAAACCAACTAGCATCAACTACAAGGAGTAATCAACACTACTAGCAACCTACTAGCACCAATCCCGGACTTTGAGACAAGAATTGGATACAAGAGATGAACTAGGGTTTGGAGATGAGATGGTGCTGGTGAAGATGTTGATGGAGATTGCCCTCTCCTGATGAGAGGAGCGTTGGTGATGACGATGGTGATGATTTCCCCCTCCGGGAGGGAAGTATCACCGGCAGAACAGCTCAGCCGGAGCTCTAGATTGGATCCGCCAAGGTTCCGCCTCGTGGCGGCGGAGTCTCATCCCGAAAAGTTTCTCCTTATTTTTTTCTCATCGAAAGACCTCATATAGGAGAAGATGGGCATCGGAGAGCCACCAGGGGGCCCACGAGATAGGGGGCGCGCCCTAGGGGGGCGCCCCCACCCTCGTGAGCAGGGTGTGGGCCCCCTGGCCTTCATCTTTGGCGTGAATTTTTCTTTATTTCTTTTAAGACGTTCCGTGGAGTTTCAGGACTTTTGGAGTTGCGTAGAATAGGTCTCTAATATTTTCTCCTTCTCCAGACCAGAATTCCAGCTGACGGCATTCTCCCTCTTTATGTAAACCTTGTAAAATAAGAGAGAATAGCCATAAGTATTGTGACATAAAGTGAACTAACAGTCCATAATGCGATAAATATCGATATAAAAGCATGATGCAAAATGGACGTATCATCCCTTGTCCGGTTTAACCCCTTTAAGCTAACCCGTAGCGAAGGCTCCACGACTAAGTCCTTTCAGGAGGACATCTGTCGTGACAAAACTACCACTGTTACTTTTGCCACCGTTACCGTTACTTCCGTATTACTTTGCTACTAAATACTTTGCTGCAAATATTAAGTCTTTCAGATGCAGTTGAATTGACAACTCAACTGTTAATACTTGGGATATTCTTTGGCTCCCTTTGTGTTGAATCAATAAATTTGGGTTGAATAATCTACCCTCGAAAACTGTTGTGATCCCCTATACTTGTGGGTTAACAAGACTATTTTCTGGCGCCGTTGCCGGGGAGCATAGCTCTATTCTTTAAGTCACTTGGGATTTATATCTATTGATCACTATGAGGAACTTGAAAGATGAAAGAACCAAGATTTTTCCCTCAACTACGAGGGGAGGTAAGGAACTGCCATCTAGCTCTGCACTTGATTCACCTTCTATTTTGAGTAAACTTGCGACACCTGCTCCTGCTATTCATTCTGATATGTCGCATGTTATTGATGATGCCACTTCTGCTAGGCATGATGCTTATGATGAAACTACTTCTATGCTTGATAATACTGTGCCACTAGGTGAATTTCTTGATGAACAACTTGCTAGGGTTAGAGAGAATGAAATTATTGAAACTGATAATATTGATGAAAGTGATGATGAAGATTCTCCCCCTAGATATGAATTTCTTGATGTGCCTGAGGGTTATGTTATGGATGAAGAAACCGCTAGAGATCTTTTAGCTTGCAAAGATAGATATGATCTTAAGAAATTGTTAGCTAAGCTGAAAGAAAAATCTTTGAATGCTAGAATGAAATATGACCCTGCTTTTGCTACTTCACCTATCTGTATTTCTGATAATGATTATGATTTCTGTCAATCCTGAGATAATTACTTTGGTTGAATCTGATCCTTTTTATGGCTATGAATCTGAAACTGTTGTGGCACATCTTACTAAATTAAATGATATAGCCACCCTATTCACTAATGAAGAAAAAATTCGTTACTACTATATCCTTAAGTTATTTCCGTTCTCATTAAAGGGTGATGCTAAAATGTGGTTTAATTCTGTTGATCCTGGTTGTGTGCGTAGTCCCCATGATATGATTTATTACTTCTCTACTAAATATTTCCCCGCTCATAAGAAACAAGCTACCTTAAGGGAAATATATAATTTTGTGCAAATTGAAGAAGAGAGTCTCCCACGAGCTTGGGGGAGGCTTCTCTGACTACTTAATGCTTTTCCTGATCATCCTCTCAAGAAAAATGAAATACTTGATATCTTTTATAATGGACTAACCGATGCTTCCAGAGACCACCTGGATAGTTGTGCTGGTTGTGTTTTCAGGGAAAGAATTGTTGATCAAGATGAATTGCTATTGAATAATATGTTGAGTAATGATAATGGTTGGACACTTCCTGAACCAACTCCTAAGCCAACTCCGAAAAAGGGGTATTCTATTTCTCAGTCCCGAAGATATGCAAGAGGCAAAGAAATCTATGAAAGAAAATGGTATTAAAGCTGAAGATGTTAAGAATTTACCACCTATTGAAGAAATACATGGTCTTGATAATCCGACACAGGTAGTAAAGGTAAATTCTCTCTATAGATTTAATAAGGTTGAAATCCCATCTACTAAGTTTGCTAGCCAATGCTTGGATGAGTTTGATAATTTTATTGCTAAACAAGAGACTTCAATGCTTATGTTGGTAGACAATTGAAACGTAATGCTTATATGATTGAACACTTGAGTGATTGTATGTATAGAGTTAAAGGTGAACTTACACTTATTAGTAAACATGCTTCTATGGTTACCACTCAAGTAGAACAAGTGCTTAAAGCACAAGATGATTTGCTCAATGAATTAAATAATAAGAAAAATGATAATGCTGTTAGAGTTGTGACTAGAGGGGGTAAAATGATTCAGGAACCTTTGTATCCCGAGGGCCACCCTAAGAGAGTTGAGAAAGATTCTCAAAGAACTAATGTTGATGCACCTAGTCCTTCTAAAAATAAGAAAAAGAAAAATGATAGGACTTTGCATGCTTCTAGTGAGCCTGTTGTTGACACACCTGAGAATCCCAATGATATTTCTATTTCTGATGCTGAAACACAATATGGTAATGAACATGAACCTAGTGATAATGTTAATGATGATGTTCATGTTGATGCTCAACCTAACAATAACAATGATGTAGAGATTGAACCTACTGTTGATCTTGATAACCCACAATCAAAGAATCAACATTATGATGAGAGAGACTTCGTTGCTAGGAAGCACGGTAAAGAAAGAGAACCATGGGTTCAGAAACCCATGCCTTTTCCTCCTAAACCATCCAAGAAAAAGAATGATGAGGATTTTGAGTGCTTTGCTAAAATGATTAGACCTATCTTTTTGCGTATGCGTTTGACTGATATGCTTAAAATGAATCCTTATGCTAAGTATATGAAAGATATTGTTACAAATAAAAGGAAGATACCGGAAGCTGAAATTTCCACCATGCTTGCCAATTATACTTTTAAAGGTGGAATACCAAAGAAACTAGGAGATCCAGGAGTACCAACTACACCATGCTCCATTGAAAGAAACTATGTTAAAACTGCTTTATGTGATCTTAGAGCCGGTGTTAGTGTTATGGCTCTTTCTTTATATCGTAAACTTGATTTGAATAAGTTGACACCTACTGAAATATATTTGCAAATGGCTGATAAATCAACCGTTATACCTGTCGATATTTGTGAGGATGTGCCTATTGTGGTTGCAAACGTTACTATTTTAACAGACTTTGTTATTCTTGATATTCCCGAGGACGATAGTATGTCTATTATTCTTGGTAGACCCTTTTTGAATACTGCCGAGGCTGTTATTGATTGCAACAAAGGCAATGTCACTTTTCATGTTAATGGTAATGAGCATACGGTACACTTTCTGAGGAAACAACCTCAAGTCCACAGTATTAATTCTATTGCAAAAACTTCAACGATTACTATTGGAGGCTTTGAATTTCCGCTTCCTACTGTCAAAAACAAATATGACATTCTTATTGTTGGGGACATGCATATCCCCATTGAGGTAACTTAGTGTTATTCGAAAATTCTCCGATTTCATGTTATTCAGAAAGAGTTTGTTAACAAGACTTGATCAACCTTGTTAGTGGATTCCTTTTGATGAGGATGAGATGGATGAAGTTAGAAAGCACAACCCTCTGTACCCTCTTTTTACTTTCTGTTATTTAGATTAAATAAAGAAAAAATAGTATTTTCTGTTTGTTTTCTGAATTATACTTGCAATAAAAAATATCCCAAAAATAAAGTTCTCCAAATGTCCTGAAAATTTTAGATGAATTTTTGTAGAATATTTAAGAATTATTGGTACCGAGAACACACCTGGGGGCCACACCACCTGGCCACGAGGGTCCAGGGCGCGCCCCCTGCCTCGTGGACCCCATGTGGGCCCCCTCCACTTATTCTAGCACCCACACTTCTCTTCCTCTAGAAAAAATCCTTCCACAACTCAAACCCGAGTTCTAGCTCATCATGCTGCCATTTTCGATCTCCTAGCTCAAAGCTCCATTCACAAAACTGCTTTGGGGGATTGTTCTTCGGTATGTGACTCCTCCAATGGTCCAATTAGTTTTTGTTCTAGTGCTTTATTTATTGCAAATTTTCGCTGCTTAGGTGACCCTGTTCTTGAGCTTGCATGTCAAATTTATGTGGTCAAAAGTAGTTTTAATGCATGATATGGCCTCTAGGCACTTGTAGGAGTAGTTGCTATCAATCTTGTTGAGTTTGGTTCACTTTTATTTTGAGTCACTAAAAATTTCAGAAATTTTTCAGAGAAAGAAAATGATGAGGATATTGTTGAGGGGCTCTTCGAGCCGAAGCTCGAAGGATAAGCAAAGTGAAAAGAATAAGAACCCAAATATAATCTCCCTCGCACTGCGGAGGTTCGACTGTGCGAATGGCCTTGTGATGACTTCTTGAGAGCAGTCGGGATTTATGAGGACTTTTATTATTTGGGTAAGAATGCAGGCCTCATCGACTTCCTCCACGACCAGCGTGAGCAGTATCTTCTCCTCGCTAATATTTTCATGCAGAATTTTTACTTTCATGCTAAAAAATCACCACCTTCAGTGGAATTTCAATTATATGATGAGGTTAAGGAGATGTCACTATATGATGTTTGTCGGGTCTATAAGATACCCTTTCTGGGCAACATAGAGGAACCACATCGTAATGATGTGGTGGGGTTTATTGATACGATTGCTGTAGTGGAAATGAGGAACGTTTCCGATGCAAGAATTACTAGCATATATTTTCTTATTCTACGTTACTTTGCAATATTTGCTAGTAGATGCTTAATTGGTCGCGGGAACAATGAAAATCTCAGTGCTCCTGATATTGTTATTTTGCGCCATGCTTTGTTTCGTGATACCACTTTCAGTTTAGGCGCTATTGTTGCTAAACAATTAAGTCTGAACTATACAAAGGGCCCCATCTTCGAAGGCATATTTTCTTCGCGCCTTGCTGCACACTTTAGGATACCTATTAGGCATTATGAGAAAGAGGAAAAGTTCCTGCCCCTATTTTTTAGATTATATGATTATGGTAGCACATGATTTTATTGTTAAAGATAAGAAGAAGATGCTTAAGTGTAAATTGATATTTGATAAAAATTACTGTGAGATTATTACCTTTCATGCGCCTTCTTTGTTTAACATACTTTCAGGCATGTACCTCATTTTTCCGGAGGCCGTTCATGCATACTGGAGCCTGACACTAGCTCCAGAGCCTAAGCCGGAGCCACCCCTTGACGCTTATCGACATTCTGTTTATCAGTGGGATCCGGAGGAGATCGCCAACCAGTGGCACCCAGAGGACACTCCTCCGTACATGAGAGAGGGTAGCTTTGAGCCATGGCCATAGACCAACTTAGGCCAAAAGCCTAAGCTTGGGGGAGTACGTATTTCTCACCGACATTACATTCATGTTCACACACTCATGCCAGTTGTCGGTGCTCATACTTTTTCATTGTACTATCCATGCTAGTTTATTTTCTTTTCTAAGCCTTCTTCTTGTGTGTTAGAAAAACCTTTTAAGAAAATCGAAAAATTAGTTGTAGCTTTAGCTAGTTTACTTTCCATGCCTGCAGTAGTAGTAATTAAAAGAAAACCCCAAAAGATTTCTCATTCTTCTTTTGCTTGTTGGGAGCTTTCCCGTGTAAATAGTTTTATTTCTTTTCTTTGGGGATCGAGAGGAGAAGACCGTGATGAAAATGTTGAGTGGCTCTATTATGCATTATTGTTGATCTAACAAAGAGCCCATATTACCTTGTCTTCTCCCTTGTGTTAAATGCTTGCAGATTCCAGCATAGTCCAATGCATGTGCACTATTATTATTATCCACACCATTCGGTTGTGCAGGTGAAAGGCAATAATGACGATATATGATGGACCGATTCAGATGAGAGAAGCTCGTATGAACTCGACCAATCTTGTTTTTGTAAATATGATTAGTTCATCGTTCTTGATTCAGCCTATTATGAATGAAACATGTTTGCAATGACAATTAGAGACTATAGTTGCTCGTGCCATGCTTAATTAGCTAGGAGTTCATAATGGTTTACCTTGTGTGCCAACATGCTATTAAAATGGTTGTGATGTGGTATGATAGGGTGGTATCCTCCTTTGAAATATTTGAGTGGCTTGACTTGGCACATGTTCACGCATGTAGTTTGTCAGGGGAAACGACACCTACGGGATCACGAAGAATCCCTTTTGCTACGGTTGGCGGGCGCGGGGCTGTGGAAAGAGTGGGTTTGAGGGATCAACACAGGGGGGATTATCCAGGTTCTGGCCGCAAGTGATGTGTAATACCCGACTCCTACTAGTTTATGTTTATCTGGTGTTCTTGGACTAGCTACAAAGCGTGTAGGGTCCAAAAAGTCTGAATCCTCCCTCAGTACGCCGCGGGCCTCCTTTTATAGTCAAAAGGGGCTGCCACAGTGGCACGGAGGAGGTGGAAAGTTGTACAGTAGTCGAGTCTATCTCCTGGCACCGTAGGACAAATGCATTTAATGTGCTGCCGATGTGCCCTTCTTGCTTTATCGGGGACAGCAAGGACGCTCGTCCCAGCCGTTGCCGCCTCACCCAGCTTCACCGCGCTTCCGAACTAACGAGGCGTGTAGTGCCATGCTGGCTGGCTGGCTGCTGAGTTGGTGCGGTGGCAGAGTCTTCATGAAGATCTGCATGCCACCACGCAGGTGCTTGCTGAGTTGGCCTGGAAGCTGCACGTTGCCACGCAGGTGCTCGCCTAGTTGGTGGGCTGGCAACTGCGTGGGAACAGCGGTGGAGTCTTGGTAGGTGGGGGCCTGGCTGTGGCCCCGCGGATGTCTTCGGCGAGAGTCTTGTCGGGGCCCCGGCAAGGGTCTTGCCACGGCGTCGTGGGCGTCCCCGGCAAGGGTCTTGCCGGGGGGTGTCGTGGGTATCCTCGGCAAGGATCTTGCCGAGGATCTTCGTCTTCTGATTCTCATCTACTCTTGTATGTACTTGGTTTTCACAAAGACCTGCATGCGACCACGGAGGGACCTCCCGAGATTTGGTTCCAATGTGGTTGAGGGAGTCGGAACTCTTAGGCTCAAGAGTGGCAGCCCTGCTGGCAGTGGGCAAGTTACCCCGGCAAAGTTCTTACCGGAGCCGTGAAGGCCGCCCCAGCAAGGTCACCTCGCCCTTTAGCTCTTCATGCTTCTGGTCTTGAGCACGGCTCTGGTAATCTTTGCTTCTTCCACCCTGCCCAGCATGGCCATGGGCGTGGGGCTATGACTGCCCACGCACAAGTAAAGGGGTACAAATAGGACCCCTACTTTTCTACGCTGACAGGAGCCCCCGGGCCTGGGCCGCATATAAGCGTGGAGCGTTATTGGGCTAGGCCCAGAACGGTGAGAGGACATGCGCGCGGCGGAGTTTTTACCGCAGTAACTCCCTCGCTTGTTGCGCCTCCCCACGACCCGCATTGAATGTGCAATGTGGGAGTCATGCATGATGTGGGGGTCATGTGTGGGGCGGTTGCCGCACTCATGCGTCACAACATGGTAAAGAGGCAGCTCGCGCCTTCCCCATAAAAAGGAAAAACCGCAAGCGCGCTCCTCATTTTACCCACTGTGCCTTTTCCAATCTCGGAACCACCATTCCCCTCTTTTCCCACGGGCGAAAGATTCGAAGCTCTCGCCTCTGCTCACTGCTGCCGCGCCACCATTGTTCTTGATCCTTCGCCCTTTCCCAGCCGCCATGGCACCAAAAACCAGAAAGGGCCCGGGAGCGGCCAAGGACGCCGGGGAGAAGGAGGCACCGGAGAGCGAGTTGGTAGTGCGGCGGACACAGCTCACCTACTTTCCTTCGACGGTCGACGTGGTCCACCTCAAGAACTACTTCTTGCCCTTGTGGGGGAGGAAGACGACGGGGCACCCTGCCACGCGCGTCGTCCCCGCTGATTTCGCCAAGGCCGGCCCAAATAGGTACCCCTTCTTCATCTATTTCTTCTCTTGCAGGCTCTACCCCCTTTCTCTGACTTCGCATCAAAAATTTGCAATGAATAAAGCACTAGAACAAAAACTAATTGGACCATTGGAGGAGTCGCATACCAAAGAACAATCCCCCAAAGTAGTTTTGTTAATGGGGCTTTGAGCAAGGAGATCGAAAATGGCAGCAAGATGAGCTTGGACTCGGGTTTGAGCTGGCTAGTGATTTTTTTGGGAGGAAGAAGGAGTGTGTGGTAGCTGGAATAAGTGGAGGGGAGCCACCATGGGCCCATGAGGTAGGGGCGCACCTAGGGGGGTAGGGCACGCCCTGGACCCTCGTGGCCAGGTGCTTGCTCCCCCTGATGTGTTCTCAGTGCCAGATATTCTCAAATATTCTAGAAAAAACATATTTAATTTTCAGGGCATTTGGAGAACTTTTATTTTCGGGGTATTTTTACAGCATGGATAATTCAGAATACAGACATAAAAATACTATTTTTGTTTTATTTAATATAAATAACAGAAAGTAAAAAGAGGGTACAGAGAGTTGTGTTTTCTAACTTCATCCATCTCATGCTCATCAAAAGGAATCCACTAACAAGGTTGATCAAGTCTTGTTAACAAACTCATTCCAAATAACATGGAATCGGAGAAATTTCGAATAACACTAGGTTACCTTAACGATGATATGCACATCCCCAACAATAAGAATATCATATTTCTTCTTGACAGTAGGAAGAGGAAAATCAAAACCTCCAATAGTAATTGTTGAAATTTTTCCAATAGAATTAATATTGTGGACTTGAGGTTGTTTCCTCGGAAAGTGTACCGTATGCTCACTACCATTAACATGAAAAGTGACATTGCCTTTGGTGCAATCAATAATAGCCCCTGTAGTATTCAAAAAGGGTCTTCCAAGAATAATATACATACTATCGTCCTCGGGAATATCAAGAATAACAAAGTCCGTTAAAATAGTAATGTTTGCAACCACAACAGGCACGTCCTCACAAATACCGACAGGTATAGCAATTGATTTATCAGCCATTTGCAAAGATATTTCAATAGGTGGCAACTGATTCAAATCAAGTCTACGATATAAAGAGAGAGGCATAACACTAACACCGGCTCCAAGATCACATAAAGAAGTTTTAACATAGTTTCTTTTAATGGAGCATGGTATAGTAGGTACTCCTGGATCTCCAAGTTTCTTTGGTATTCCACCCTTAAAAGTATAATTAGCAATCATGGTGGAAATTTCAGCTTCCGGTATATTTCTCTTATTTGTAACAGTATCCTTCATATATTTAGCATAAGGATTTATTTTAAGCATATCAGTCAAACACATACGCAAAAGGATAGGTCTAATCATTTCAGCAAAGCACTCAAAATACCCATCATCCTTTTTCTTAGATGGTTTAGGAGGAAAGGGCATGGGTTTCTGAACCCATGGTTCTCTTTCCTTACCGTGCTTCCTAGCAACAAAGTCTCTCTTATCATAACGTTGATTCTTTGATTGTGGGTTACCAAGATCAACAGCGGGTTCAATTTCTACATCATTATTATTGCTAGGTTGAGCATCAACATGAACATCATCATTAACATTATCACTAGGTTTATCTTCATTACCAGCTTGTGTTTCAGCATCAAAAATAGAAATATGATTGGGATTCACATGTGTGTCTACGACAGGTTCAGTAGAAGCATGCAAAGTCCTATCATTTTTCTCTTTATTTCTTTTAGAAGGACTAGGTGCATATACATTAGCTCTCTGAGAATCTTGCTCAATTCTCTTAGGGTGGCCCTCAGGATACAAAGGTTCCTGAGTCACTTTACCTCCTCTAGTTGCAACTCTAACAGCAAAGTCATTATTTTTACTATACAATTCATTGAGCAAATCATTCTAAGCTTTAAGTACTTGTTCTACTTGAGTGGTAACCATAGAAGCATGTTTACTAATAAGTTTAAGTTCACCTTTAACATTAGCTATATAATCACTCAAGTGTTCAATCATATAAGCATTATGTTTCAATTGTCTACCAACATAAGCATTGAAATCTTCTTGCTTAACCATAAAGTTATCAAATTCATCCAAACATTGGCTAGCAAACTTAGCAGGAGGGATTTCAGCTTTATCATATCTATAGAGAGAATTTACCTTTACTACCTATGTCGGGTTATCTAGACCATGTGTTTCTTCAATAGGTGATGAATTAAGGCCATGTATTTCTTCAACAGGAGGTAAATCCTTAACATCTTTAGCTTTAATACCATTTTTCTTTCATAGATTTCTTTGCCTCTTGCATATCTTCAGGACTGAGAAATATAATACCCCTTTTCTTCAAAGTTGGCTTAGGAGTTGGTTCAGGAAGTGTCCAATTATTTTCATTGGTCAACATATTATTCAATAGAATTTCAGCTTGATCAACAGTTCTTTCCCTGAAAACACAACCAGCACAACCATCCAGGTAATCTCTGGAAGCATCGGTTAGTCCATTATAAAAGATGTCAAGTATTTCATTTTTCTTGAGAGGATGATCAGGCAAAGCATTAAGTAATTGGACAAGCCTCCCCCAAGCTTGTGGAAGACTCTCTTCTTCAATTTGCACAAAATTATATATTTCCCTTAAAGCAGCTTGTTTCTTATGAGCGGGGAAATATTTAGCAGAGAAGTAGTAAATCATATCCTGGGGACTACACACACAACCAGGATCAAGAGAATTAAACCAAATCTTAGCATCACCCTTTAATGAGAACGAAAATAATTTAAGAATATAATAATAGCGAGTTTTCTCATCATTAGTGAACAGGGTAGCTATATCATTTAATTTAGTAAGATGTGCCACAGCAGTTTCAGATTCATAGCCATAAAAAGGATCAGATTCAACCAAAGTAATCAACTCAGGATCAACAGAGAAATCATAATCCTTATCAGTAATAAAGATAGGTGAAGTAGCATAAGCAGGATCATATTTCATTCTAGCATTCAGAGATTTTTGTTTAAGCTTAGCTAATGATTTCTTAAGATCACTTCTATCATTGTAGTTAAGAAAGTCTCTAGTAGTTTCTTCATCCATAACATAACCCTCGGGAACAACAGGCAATTCATATCTAGGGGGAGAATCTTAATCAATTTATCAGTTTCAATAATTTCATTCTCTCTAGCCCTAGCAAGTTGTTCATCGAGAAATTCACCAAGTGGCACGGTAGTATCAAGCATAGAAGTAGTTTCATCATAAGTTGCATGGCAGAAGTGACATCATCAATAACATGCGACATATCAGAATTAATATCAGAAGCAGGTTTAGGTGCCGCAAGCTTACTCAAAACAGAAGGTGAATCAAGTGCAGAGCTAGATGGAAGTTCCTTACCTCCCCTCGTAGTTGAGGGATAAATCTTGGTTCTTGGATCTTTCAAGTTCTTCATAATGGTAAGAATATATAAATCCCAAGCGACTTAAAGAATAGAGCTATGCTCCCCGGCAACGGTGCCAAAAAATGTTCTTGATAACCCACAAGTATAGGGGATCGCAACAGTTTTCGAGGGTAGAGTATTCAACCAAAATTTATTGATTCGACACAAGGGGAGCCAAAGAATATTCTCAAGTATTAGCAGCCGAGTTGTCAATTCAACCACACCTGGAAACTTAATATCTACATCAAGGTATTTAGTAGCAAAGTAATATGAGAGTAGTGGTAATGATAGCAAAAGGTAACGGTAGCAAAAGTAATATTTTTGGGTTTTATAGTGATACTAACAGTGCCAGCAGAAAAGTAAATAAGTGAAGAACAATATATGGAAAACCTCGTAGGAATTGGATTGGTGATGGAGAATTATGTCGGATGCTATCGATCATGTAACAGTCATAACCTAGGGTGACACAGAACTAGCTCCAGTTCATCAATGTAATGTAGGCATGTATTTCGAATATAGTCATACGTGCGTATGGAAAAGAACTTGCATGACATCTTTTGTCCTACCCTCCCGTGGCAGCGGGGTCCTATTGGATACTAAGGGATATTAAGGCCTCCTTTTAATAGAGTACCGGACCAAAGCATTAACACATAGTGAATACATGAACTCCTCAAACTACGGTCATCACTAGTAAGTATCCCGATTATTGTCGCTTCACGGTTAACGGATCATAACACATAGGATAGGATCAAGAACTCTCATATATTGATGAAAATATAATAGGTTCAGATCTGAAATCATGGCACTCGGGACCTAGTGACAAGCATTAAGCATAGCAAAGTCATAGCAACATCAATCTCAGAACATAGTGGATACTAGGGATCAAACCCTAACAAAACTAACTTACATGATAAATCTCATCCAACCCATCACCGTCCAGCAAGCCTACGATGGCATTACTCACACACGGTGGTGAGCATCATGAAATTGATGATGGAGGAAGGTTGATGATGAAAATGGCGATGGATTCCCCTCTCCGGAGCCCCGAACGGACTCCAGATCAGCCTTCCCGAGAGAGTTTAGGGCTTGGCGGCGGCTCTGTATTGTAGAACGCGATGAATCCTTCTCTCTCATTTTTTTCTCCCCGAAAGTGAATATATGGAGATAAGGTTGAGGTCGGTGGAGCGTCAGGGGGCCCACGAGGCAGGGGGCACGCCCAGGGGGGTAGGGCGCGCCCCCCACCCTCGTGGACAGGTGGTGGCCCCCTGACCTGGATCTTTCTTCCAGTATTTTTTATATATTCCAAAATAATTCTTCGTTGATTTTCAGGTCATTCCGAGAACTTTTATTTCTTCACAAAAGTAACACCATGGCAATTCTGCTGAAAACAGCGTCAGTTCGGGTTAGTTCCATTCAAATCATGCAAGTTAGAGTCCAAAACAAGGGCAAAAGTGTTTGGAAAAGTAGATACGATGGAGATGTATTAACTCCCCCAAGCTTAAACCTTTTCTTGTCCTCAAGCAATTTAGTTGATAAACTGAAAGTGATAAAGAAAAACTTTTACAAACTTTGTTTGCTCTTGTTGTTGTAAGTATGTAAAGCCAGCATTCAAGTTTTCAGCAAAGATTATGAACTAACCACATTTGCAATAACATTTAGGTCTCATGTTCACTCATATCAATGGCATAATGAACTAGCGAGCAATAATAATAAATCTCGGATGACAACACCTTCTCAAAATAATCATGATATGATATGACAAGATGGTATCTCACTAGCCCTTTCTGATAGCGCAAAACATAAATGTAGAGCACCTTTAAAGGTCAAGGACTGACTAGACATTGTAATTCATGGTAAAAGAGATCCAGCCAAGTCATACTCAATGTAAACTAACAGTAATGGATGCAAATGATAGCGGTGCTCTCCAACTGGTGCTCTTTAATAAGAGGATGATGACTCAACATAAAAGTAAATAAATAGGCCCTTCTCTAGTTGATTTTTTATGGGCCAAAAGAAGACCCCGGAGTAAAAGAGTTGGGCCAGAAGAGTCCCGGGACGTCCACGAGGGTGGGGGCACCCCCCCAGGCGCATGGGCCTGCCTCGTGGATGCCTCGGGCACCTCCTTGATGTGAGACCGACGCCAAAAATTCCTATAAATACATAAACCTCAGAAAATTAACCTAGATCGGGAGTTCCGCCGCCAGAAGCCTCCATAGCCACCGAAAACCAATCTAGGCCCTCTCTAGCACCCTGCCGGAGGGGGCCATCATCACCGGAGGGCATGGAGGAGGATCCCGGAGGGGCCATTATCGTCATGAAGGCCAAGGACCAGAGGGGGAACATCTCCCCATCTAGGGGGAGGCCATGGAGGAGAAGCACAAGGGGGAGAACCTCTCCTCCTCTCTCTTGGTAGCACCGGAGTGCCATCGAGAGGGGAATCATCGCCACGGTGATCGTCCTCATCAACATCACCATCATCATCACCATCCTCATCTCTTTTACGCGGTCCACTCTCCCGCACCCCACTGTAATCCCTACTTGAACATGGTGCTTTATGCCACATATTATGACCCAATGATGTGTTGCCATCCTATGATGTTTTGAGTAGATATCTTTTGTCTTTGGGTTGATTGATGATCTAGATTGGTATGAGTTGTATGTTTTACTTTGATGCTGTCCTATGGTGCCCTCCGTGTCGCGCAAGCGTGAGGGGTTCCCGCTATAGGGTGTTGCAATACATTCATAATTGCTTATAGTGGGTTGGTGACTGGCTGAAACACAAACCCGAGTAAGGGGGTTGTTGCGTATGGGAATAAAGAGGACTTGATGCTTTAATGCTATGGCTGGGTTTTACCTTAATGATCTTTAGTAGTTGCGGATGCTTGCTAGAGTTCCAATCATAAGTGCATATGATCCAAGTAGAGAAAGTATGTTAGCTTATGCCTCTCCCTCATATGAAACTGCAATAGTGATTACCGGTCTTGTTAACGATTGCCTAGGACAATTCCACACACCGATCCACCATTATTCCACACTCGCTATTTATAATATTTAGTACTATATTCTAACTTTATGATAACAACACCTACTTTTATATTTTAGCTTTCCGTTATCATACGAAGTTATCCTCTTCATACCCACAACATAGTTTTATTTCTCGTTGCTTGTTGGAAGCAAACCTTCGGTATATGTAGAGTCATATCAGTTGTAGATAAGGCTTGAGAAAATATTGATCTTACCATTAGCTCCTTGTGGGTTTGACACTCCATACTTATCACTTCCACCTTTGGAAATTTCTGTGATGATTCCCTGCATTTGGGGATTATCAGGGGGCCCCTCGCAGCTCCACCGACCTACTTCTTCCTCCTATATATATCCATATACCCCGAAAATATCCAGGAGCACCACGAAACCCTATTTCCACCGCCGCAACCTTCTATACCCGTGAGATCGCATCTTGGGGCCTTTTCCGGCGCTCCGCCGGAGGGGGAATCGATCACGAAGGGCTTCTACATCAACACCATAGCCTCTCCGATGATGTGTGAGTAGTTTACCACAGTCCTTCGGTTCCATAGTTATTAGCTAGATGGCTTCTTCTCTCTCTTTGGATCTCAATACAAAGTTCTCCGTGATTCTCTTGGAGATCTATTCGATGTAATTCTTTTTGTGGTTTGTTTGTCGAGATCCAATGAATTGTGGGTTTATGATCAAGATTATCTATGAAGAATATTTGAATCTTCTCTGAATTCTTTTATGCATGATTTAATATCTTTGCAAGTCTCTTCGAATTATCAGTTTGGTTTGGCCTACTAGATTGATCTTTCTTGCAATGGGAGAAGTGCTTAGCTTTGGGTTCAATCTTGCGGTGTCCTTTCCCAGTGACAGCAAGGGCAGCAAGGCACGTATTGTATTGTTGCCATCAAGGATAAAAAGATGGGGTTTATATCATATTTCTTGAGTTTATCCCTCTACATCATGTCATCTTGCCTAATGTTTTACTCTGTTCTTATGAACTTAATACTCTAGATGCATGCTGGATAGCGGTCGATGTGTTGAGTAATAGTAGTAGATGCAGAATCGTTTCAGTCTACTTGTCACAGACGTGATGCCTATATACATGATCATGCCTAGATATTCCCATAACTATGCGCTTTTCTATCAATTGCTCGACAGTAATTTGTTCACCCACCATAGAATTTGATGTCTTGAGAGAAGCCACTAGTGAAACCTATGGCCCCCGGGTTTATCTTCCATCATATTATTTTCCTATCAACTTGCTATTTCTATCGTTGTTTATTTTGCAGTCTTTAATTTCCAATCTATATCATAAAGATACCAAAAAATTTATCTTATTATCACTATCAGATCTCACTCTCGTAAGTGACCGTGAAGGGATTGACAACCCCTTTAACGCGTTGGTTGTGAGGTTCTTTTTTGTTTGTGCAGGTACCACGCAACTTGCATGTTACCTCCTACTGGATTGATACCTTGGTTCTCAAAAACTGAGGGAAATACTTAGGCTACTTTGTTGCATCACCCTTTCCTCTTCAAGGGAAAACCAACGCATGCTCAAGAGGTAGCAAGAAGGATTTATGGCGCCGTTGCCGGGGAAATCTATGCACAAGTCAAGGCATACCAAGTACCCATCACAAACTCTTATCCCTTGCATTATATTATTTGCCATTTGCCTCTCGTTTTCCTCTCCCCCATGATAACCCACAAGTATAGGGGATCACAACAGCTTTTGAGGGTAGAGTATTCAACCCAAATTTATTGATTCGACACAAGGGGAGCCAAAGAATATTCTCAAGTATTAGCAGTTGAGTTGTCAATTCAACCACACCTGGAAACTTAATATCCGCAGCAAGGTATTTAGTAGCAGAGTAATATGATAGTAGTGGTAACGATAGCAAAAGGTAACAGTAGCAAAAGTAATAATTTTGGGTTTTATAGTGATCGTAAGAGTAGCAGCAGAAAAGTAAATAAGCGAAGAACAATATATGGCAAAGCTCGTAGGAATTGGATCGGTGATGGAGAATTTTGTCGGATGCTATCGATCATGTAACAGTCATAACCTAGGGTGACATGGAACTAGCTCCAGTTCCTCAATGTAATGTGGACATGTATTCTGGATATAGTCATACGTGCTTATGGAAAAGAACTTGCATGACATCTTTTATCCTACCCTCCCGTGGCAGCGAGGTCCTATTGGAAACTAAGGGATATTAAGGCCTCGTTTTAATAGAGTACCGGACCAAAGCATTAACACATAGTGAATACATGAACTCCTCAAACTATGGTCATCACCGGTAAGTATCCCGATTATTGTCACTTTGGGGTTAACAGATCATAACACATAATAGGTGACTATAGACATGCAAGATAGGATCAATAACTCTCATATATTGATGAAAACATAATAGGTTCAGATCTGAAATGACGGCACTCGGGCCCTAGTGACAAGCATTAAGCATAGCAAAGTCATAGCAACATCAATCTCAGAACATAGTGGATACTAGGGATCAAACCCTAACAAAACTAACTCGATTACATGATAAATCTCATCCAACCCATCACTGTCCAGCAAGCCTACGATGGAATTACTCACACACGGCGATGAGCATCATGAAATTGATGATGGAGGAAGGTTGATGATGATGATGGTGACGGATTCCCCTCTCCGGAGCCCCGAACGGACTCCAGATCAGCCCTCCTGAGAGAGTTTAGGGCTTGGCGGCGGCTTCGTATCGTAAAACGCGATGAATCCTTCTCTCTGGTTTTTTCTCCCGGAAAGTGAATATATGGAGTCAAGATTGAGGTCGGTGGAGCGTCAGGGGGCCCACGAGGCAGGGGGGCATGCCTAGGGGGTAGGGCGCGCCCCCACCCTCGTGGATAGGTGGTGGCCCCCCTGACATGGATCTTTCTTCCAGTATTTTTTATATATTCCAAAATAATTCTCCATTGATTTTTAGGTCATTCCGAGAACTTTTATTTCTGCACAAAAATAACACCATGGCAATTCTGCTGAAAACAGCGTTAGTCCGGGTTAGTTCCATTCAAATCATGCAAGTTAGAGTCCAAAACAAGGGCAAAAGTGTTTGGGAAATTAGATACGACGGAGACGTATCACCCCACTTCACCCTTGTCGTTTTATTTGCCCTCTTTTCCGCTTGCCCTTTTTCTTGCTTCTTGTGTGTCTGTGTGTTAGATCGTCGGTTTTGCTATTATGGCTAGCCCTTCTATCATCGTTAGTACTCCCAATCATGAAGTTCTTAATTTTAAACAAAGGGAGGGATAAAATTTAAAAGATGCTTGGTATAGAATTTGCAATGCTCAGAATAGATCCACTAGGAAGCAATCCACTTCCGTTCTTTTTTGCAATTTTTATGTAGGCATAACCCCTTGGAATAGATATATTCTTGATACCATTACCCGAGGGAATTTCTTGGGTGTTCATACTTCTGATTCTTATAATGCTATGATAGATTTGTTTGGGTCACCACCTCTCTTGGTTAATGGAACTATTTTAACTTTGGAACATTTGATGCAAAGGCTTGAAATTATTGAAAATAAAGTTGCCACTATAGAGTTGATTGAGAA